>NW_027397087.1:16007364-16054211 GCF_003265705.2 Callorhinus ursinus | reverse complement strand
TGATAGCCTAGCTGGATATAGTATTCTTGGCTGCATATTTTTCTCGTTTAGTGCTCTGAAGATATCTTGCCAGTCCTTTCTGGCCTGCCAGGTCTCTGTGGATAGGTCTGTTGCCAATCTAATGTTTCTACCATTGTAGGTTACATATCTCTTCTCCCGAGCTGCTTTCAGGATTTTCTCTTTGTCTCTGAGACTCGTAAGTTTTACTATTAGATGTCGGGGTGTTGACCTATTTTTATTGATTTTGAGAGGGGTTCTCTGTGCCTCCTGGATTTTAATGCCTGTTTCCTTCCTCACATTAGGGAAGTTTTCTGCTATAATTTGCTCCAATATACCTTCTGCCCCCCTCTCTCTCTCTTCTTCTTCTTCTGGGATCCCAATTATTCTAATGTTGTTTCGTCTTATCGTATCACTTATCTCTCGAATTCTGCCCTCGTGATCCTGTAGTTGTTTCTCTCTCTTTTTCTCAGCCTCTTTATTTTCCATCATTTGGTCTTCTATATCGCTGATTCTCTCTTCTGCCTCATTTATCCTAGCAGTTAGTGCCCCCATTTTTGATTGCACCGCATCAATAGCCTTTTTGATTTTGATTTGGTTAGATTTTAGTTCTTTTATTTCTCCAGAAAGGGTTTCTCTAATAACTTCCACGCTTTTTTCAAGCCCAGCTAGTATCTTTAAAGTCATGATTCTGAACTCTAGGTCCGACATCATACTAATGTCTGTATTGAGTAGGTCCCTGGCTGAAGGTACTACCTCTTGTTCTTTTTGCTGAGGTGATTTCTTTCATCTTGTCATTTTGTCCAGAGGAGAATAGATGAATGAGAGAACGAAATGCTAACAGGTTTACAACGTCCCCAGCAAATATACTGTATACAAATCAGAAAAGACCTGAAATCAGGGGAAAAGAAAGGGAAAGAAAGAAAAAAGAAAGAGAAAAAAGAAAAAAAAAGATAAAAACAAAAACAAAACAATACAAAAAAAGCAGAATATGATCAAATATGATCAGGCTAGTGCATAGATCAGTGCCACTCACTAGATTTTGGGCGTATTTTGGTCTGTTAGAAAAAAGTGCCTCCTAAAATTTTAAAGGAAGAAAGACATATATGTACAAAATAAGGGTTGATACAATGAAGGGATGGAAGATGACTGTAAAGATGAAAATTATAAAAGGTTTTATAAAAGGACTTGGTAAGATAAGTTGTTTGAAAAAAGAAAGAAGATTTAAGAAAAGAAAAAAAAAAAGGAAAAAGGGAGAGAATGTGATCAGGCAGGAGACTAGAACAAAGCCATACACTAGTGATTTAGGGTATATTTTGATCTGTTAGAAGAAACTGTACCTCAAAATTTTAAAGAGAGAACAACTTATATATATATGCCAAAAATAAGGGTAACTACTATGAAGGGATAAAATATGACTCTAAAAATGAAAAATGAAAAATGTTTTTTTTTTTAAAAGGGATTGATAAGATGTTGGTTAAAAAAGGGAAAAAGAAAAATAAAAAAAAAAACAGTCAACAAAAATTAACTTTGATGAAATAATGAATCATGGTAAAAAAAAAAAAAAAAAAAAAAGCCATGAGTCTATGTGCAGTATTCCCCTAGCGCTGGAGTTCTCCCGTTCTCCTTGATCGATCAACTTGGTCTTGGCTTGCTGGCTGTTTGTGCTGATCTTCTGGGGGAGGGGCCTGTTGCTGTGGTTTCCAAATGTCTTTGCCGGAGGCGGAATTGCCCCGCCCTTGTGGGTCCGGGCTAAGGAAGCTGCTCCGGTTTGCTCTCAGGAGCTTTTGTTCCCTGCAAGCTCTCCGTACAGCCTTGGAGGACCAGGGCAGAAATGGTGGCCTCCCAATCTCCACCCGGAGGAGCTGAGAACTCGGGGCCCCGCTCCTCAGTGTGCCCCCAGAGAAAAGCAGTCACTTCCATGTCCCCGGTCTCTGGCCGCACTCCGTGCTCACCCAGCCTGTGACCGAGCGTTGCTATCTCTGGCACCCGACCCTGCGCAGAGTCTCCAAACCCAGCAGATCCCTGCAGTGCGTTCCCGCACCGCTCCTCCCCGGGAAGGAAGGGGAGTCTCCCCGGATCTGCCGCCTGCTGGGTCCCTGCTGGAGGAGCCGTGCCCCGACTGGGCCGCAGATCACAGTTTATGGCAACCCCGAGCTGAGAGCCTGCGACTCTGCTCCATCTCTGCAGCCGGCTTCCCTGCTCTGATACCTGGGAGCTCTGGCGCACTCAGGCACCCCCGGTCTCTCTGTGACCCCAAGGGTCCTGAGACCACACTGTCCTGGGAGGATTCCACCCCCCGCTTAGCCACTGCAGCGACGTCCCTCCACGGGGCCAACTTCTAAAAGGTCCGATTTTGTGCTCCGCGGCTCTAGCACTTGCCAGAAGCGGCCGGCGGAGGCCCCTCCCCCGCCGTCTATCCTCCCGAATATCGCCTCGGATTCACTTCTCCGCACGTCCTACCTTCCAGAAAGTGGTCACTTTTCTGTTCAGAGAGTTGTTGCTACTCTCTTCTTCGGTCTCCTGTTGAGTTCGTAGGTGTTCAGAATGGTTTGATCCCTATTCAGCTGAATTCCTGAGACCAGACGAAATCTAGGTCTCCTACTCCTCCACCATCTTGCTCCGCCCAATCATCCATTTTAGAAATTTCTTATAGATACTAACAAATACTTTAAAAAGAGATGCTGACATTCCCACATCTGCTTCTCTATGGATTTATTTTTATTCTAGTCAAAGAGATAAGACCAGGAGACCTGGATAAAAATCCATGGAATAAATTACTATCATCGTATCTTAAGTTTGTGTATAGTCCAAACTGTGCTAAATAAATGAAGTGTAAAGCTGGACTGGTTTGTAGTGAAGATTCCTCATGCTGTTCATAAGTGAACAATTCCCTACTTTTTTTGTATTTATTTTTTAATGCCATATACACACCAGTAACCTTAGGGGATAAATAAGCCATATTTCCAGATGTTGATACAGAGGCATGGAGAGTTGGGACCAATCTCATTTTTACAAATAAATTCAGCAAAATAGAAAGGAACAGATGAGACAAGCATCCTGTCTATGTGGGTTCTCTAAAGTTTTCACACAAGTACTACTTAAGATTTGCTATAGTTCATACTAGTAGGAATTCAAATTTTAGTGTTCCTCCAAATAAATAAACTTGTTGCTGTAGGTGGTGGGCAGAAAAGTGACTTTTGAAAAAACAATGTATTTTATCCACTGTAGTTCTTATTTGAATACTGCCAGCCAAATTAAGTAAATGTCAAGTCTCTCTCAGGACTCTAGTGAGAAAAAAAGGAATTTAAAAGTACTAGGTGTTACCACAAGTACTGAAACCTGTTTAGGATGAATGCTAACAATTGTAGTATAGAACACAAAAACTCCCAGCAAAGTCCTTCTCTAAAATCTTCATAATGAATTAGAACACAATGAAGAGATATCAAAATTCTCTTACCTTTATGCTTTATAAAGTCAGACTTAAATGCTGGGTAGGACTTCCCTGTGACCTGAGATTTAGATTAATATTTTTTAAGGAATAAAGAAAAGATGCCAGCAACTGGCCTTCAATTTTTGTGAAGATACCTATAACATATTTAGAGACCAGCAATAAAACCTACTAGATTTGAGGCCTACCATCTGAAGAAAATAAACAAATCATGATAGCTTCTCCCTTAATTCCAATAGCTTATTAACTAAAGGAAAATATTATGAGTTTGTCATTTAATTTGATCAATACTCCTAGAAAATTTCAAATAGTGCCAAGAAAATTTTAAAGAAATTTAAACAAAATAGTATACTCATCAGAGAAAATGTTTTCTACACAAATTGTCAAAGCTACACACTTTTCTTGTTTTTTATTGAAAGTGAACTGAACAGGAAGAACTAAATATTGTTATGTGTTAGCTAAATACATTAAGACAGCATTGCTCATTCACTTTTGACCTTCACCCAGGGCCACAATTTTGAGGAAAAACAAAATTATTTGATCATGATCCCACAGTTCTCATTATAATCCTACCAATCATGTACTATAACTCTCTTTTCAGATATTCTTCTAAGGGCATAGAAGTATAGAGCAACACATGACACCCATTTGGTTCTCTTGGCTTAAGAAGTTCACATAATTCACTTTGATATTGCTCATAAGCCCTAAGATGGCAACTATTTTACATTTTTGATGTCTTATTGAGTAATTAAATGGCTCACATTCTAGCCATGAGAATGGGAGCTTCATCTTCTGTTATGGAAACTAGTCTTCAGAAAAAAGTTATATCTAAATATCTGGTATATGTTCAAGTTGTCTATAATCTCAGGATTCCAAAAAATCACGTATCTTCTCCAGAGTTGTTTCTATTGTCATTTTGTTCTGAGCTCTTTCTTCTGAATATAGAATCTAGCTTTTACATGATTCTCTTTCATGCAAACATAACCCCAGGCCTGGATTTGTTTTCCCCCTACAAATGAAAAATATAGGGGTGCCTGGGTGGCTCAGTTGTTAAGTGTCTGCCTTCAGCTCAGGTCATGATCCCAGAGTCCTGGGATTGAGCCTTGCATCGGGCTCCCTGCTCCGCGGGAGGCCTGCTTCTCCCTCTCCCACTCCCCCTGCTTGTGTTCCCTCTCTCGCTGTCTCTATCTCTGTGTCAAATAAAATCTTAAAAAAAAAAAAAAAAGAAAAGAAAAAGAAAAATATAAGGAGATCTCTGGAGACAAACTGACCTTATTTTCTCCTTGTGGGGGTTGGGGGGATTGGGTAAGGGGAGAGGGAGTGGGGGGATGGAGGAGTCAGGATATTTTACTATGAGTCACAAACAGGGGCAGGCCCCACAAGGGGGAAAGTGATAGTTCTGTGCTCTCTGGCTTAGGGGCACTGTATCGTCCAGCTACAGAACCTTTAGCTGCTGAGAGCTCAATGTGTAAGGATCCCCATGACTGCTCCTGTCCCGGCCCTCCCACACAGCTCCACAGGACTCCGTGAAACAACCACCCAACCTGACATCATTCAGAAATAGTCACAGTTTGAATCAATTCAAGCTTGGAAAGGATTCCAGAGTCATTTGGATCTGGATAAGGAATTCATTAAATGAAAATTCAAACTGGTTCAAATATTGGACCAATTATAGTCTGATACAAACTACATGCTGAAATATTTTCAGATTTGAATCCTTTCAGACACTGAGCTAATTCAAGTCAGTAAAAATATTAAGTATCATCAAAGTGTTTGGGGAATAATAATAGATATCCCTTACACATCTTCCCTGTTAACCTCCTTCCTATTCCTACCTCTGATAGGCATTCAGCATGGTTGTGTTGTCTCAAAGAAACTCTGTAGCTGGGTTTTTTGATTGATCTGACCCACTCCCAGGATACCAGCCACATTCCACATTCTGCCATTAATGGCACAAAGAGTTCACATCATTCATTAACTTTCACAAGTATCTCTTACTGGAAAGTACCAGCTTCAAATCTGTCTTTCCTTGGATACTTATTTACATATTTTCAGAGATTGACAGAATTCCAAGGCTTAAAGGAGTGTAGGGATCAAGAAATGTCAGCGTTTCAACCACTGGTAATTGAACCACTTCAAGAAACCCCGCTCTCCTTTTAAGTTCAGGCCTGGGAGAAGGATTGCCTAATTTACCTCAGATTTGGAAGGTCTTTCTCATTTGAATCTGCTATTACTGCTTTATTCCATTCTTGGCTTAGAAGACCAGTGAGGGAGACCAGACTATCCCTCCAAGTGAAAAGTGTTTGTAAGGAAAAGCCATTCAGACAGCTGACCCTATAAAAAATTGTGAGGTAGATGAAGGGCGCCTAAGGGTGGTGGTTCTTTCACTTGGTTGGCCCGACACCAGGCTCACTGAGCCACAGGATCTCTGGATGGAGTCCTGCCATTTGCATTTTTTTTTAACAAATTCCACAAATGATTCTGAGGTAGTCCTATGAACATTTGGGAAATGCTAATGTAAGGCACATTCTCTCCTTTTTCCTTAGCTTTCTCCCCTAATGCTTCACCACCTACTACCAGGTCCCCATTGCTGTCTGTGTTTCTGTAGACTCCCCAGATTGGAATCATAGCCTTGAAAGTTCTCCTTATCACCTTCCCAGCACCTCATACACAAACACAGACTCAGTATTCTTAGCCCTATCTAATAGTTGAGTATAAACCAATGAAATTATATTAAATTACAATTGAATTCTCAATAAACTTAATGTGCTAAATCTTCCAGGAGTAATTGCATTTTGAAAGAAGTTACAAAGTTTAGGGAGGACCATGGGGGGAGATAATACTGGTGAGGGCAGCCTTCTTTAGGACCTATTCCTAACTGTGTAGCAAATACTTATCCTCTTAGATAGGACTGATTCTTACCTCCCAAATGGACAAGGTGGGCCCCAATCAATCACATTCAGGAAAGCCAGAACTGGCTCACTATAGCAACATGGAAAATACAGAGACAGCTCTGCTGTTGCTTCTAATTAGCTCTAGATAGCACTGGGAGAGAATTTCATCTGCTAAGGCTACCAACTAGTGCTTTGGCCAGTGACTGTGGCATATCCACCTGAGATGGTCCCACTGCTGGGGTGGCATCCTAAAGGACAGGCTTATCTTTCTTGCTTTGCTTGCTAGCTGCCCCTGACTGCACTCTAAAGTTTGGCTTGGGGGTCCCACTGGCTTGTGTAGGTTTCAAGTTTCAGTTACCTCCACACAAAAAGGTTCCGCAAACCTTTTTTAGGCACTATGTCAGGACCTGGGGGGCCTAATAATTCACTTAAATAAAAAGAAAATAGAGTGATCCTAAGAACAGGGTGTATTTATGTTAATAGCCACATTAAATCCCTTCTTGCTATTTGGAACAAAATTGAAAAGGCAGCTGCATAATCTACGGAAAGTGATAGGCAAAACAGAAGCCCTGTGTTGAGGGGTTGTCAATTTTCATTGCTTCCAGGGATACTTGTCTTCCAAATCAGGAGCAGAAAGTCCAGTACTGTCCCTTCTTGATTTGCCCTTTCATTTAAGCCTTCCAAGGCCCTTAGTGCTAGTCGAGATGCTGGTCTCCCAGGAACTGGAGATAGTCCAGAGCTGAGCTCACTATGACCACAGGAAATTCAATTCATGCTAATGACTTGTGGTGCCTGCCAGCCTGAGCTAGATGCATGCCAGAGATTCCTGAAGCCAAAGGTTCCATGTCCTTTCACTGTTCTCTGGAGTCAACTTGTTTCTGCTGTGCAGTTTCACGTGATGATTCCCAAACAGAGATAGCCCATAGAACACAAAGTCTTCAGTCAAGCTCAAGAGGATACTGAGCTTGAAAAGGTTGGGTCAAATCTGGTATTCTCTTCCCCTACCTATACCCCACTCCTTGTCCCTTCATACCACTCAATCTCTATTTACATTGATTTTCTTTTCAGCGTATGAGGATTTTTTTCCTCCCTAGGAAATGCCAGCTAGAGGCATCTAAGCTCCCAAGATTGACTGCAACTGATCCCTTTAGGTCTTAGTTCCCTGGACCTGGCTGAGCATCAGAGATGTTTTGTGATTCCTAGGCCCCATTCCACGCTATTATACCAAAATCTCTGTGGTGGGGCCAGGTATTAGGGCAGCGTCCTAGGTGATGACAAGTTACCTCTAGTACTACACTTCCACTAGATTGCATTCATCTTTCTCCTGTTCCAGACTGAGACTTGGATGTCCTACTACTAAGCCTTGATTTGCCACTAAACTCACTACATTACCTTGCCTAAGTCACTTAAATCTCGCAGGCTTCAACTTCCTTATCTGTAAAGAGGTGGGAGTCAGGGAGGGGATTGGATCCTATCAGTTATTATCAAATCTAATTCCCCAACATCTTCACTTTTGAAGTTTTTGGAAAAATTTGAATATGATAGTTCAGATTTATTTCTCTGCATCCTCCTCCAGTCCCCATCATCCCATAACCTTTCTGGGGCTTGGCATATTCTAAGCTAGGATGACAAAAGGAGAGACACATTCATTCCTTCAGCATAATATGGGAGCCATTCTTGCAGGTGGTTAACCTTGACAATGTGAAAGGTCTTATAGCTTTTTAAATAATCGCCGTGACGTTAGACTAGAGAATGAATGCTTCAGAGCATACTTTTTTGTCTCCTTTCCTCACAGAATCCAGAGCCCTCACAGCTCAACCAGACATAAATGATTGGATTTTGATGGGAGGTGAAAGAGGGTGGGCAGACTGTATAATCTGAAGAGACTTGGGAGAGGGAAAAGGAAAAAGGAGGCCCAAAGGAAAGAAGTTTTCTGCTGATCACAGGGGCTGGCATATGGGGACAACCAGAGTGGATACCCTGAATATACTGGAGCGGACAGTAGTAGGGATATCCAGAATAGAGTGAGAAAATCCATTCCAGACTCTCCACCACTCGGTGCTGTTGCATGGGCTGGAAATCCCACTCAAATTTAAAGAGCCACAATTTCTGGACACCATTTCAGTGTGAAAAGCTCTTAAAGTCTTTTGATATTAGATTACATGTACAATCTACGTGCAAGTGCTAGGGTGCACAGTGATCATTTTTGGAGATCCTGATTTCATAGGTCTGGAGTGGTGCCTAGGCATCTGTACATTTTTAAATATCCACAGGTCATCTTGATACATGGCCAGTTCTCAGATTTAATTTATTAAGTTAATCTTTATCTTTTCTTTTGACGTGACCAATTTCTTATCACTCCTTGCCGCTGCCCAAGTCTCTCCTGCCCTTGTTGAAAGAGATTTCCCCAAGACGGATTCCTCCCCCGCTCCAGGGCACTTGGTTTGGCAAGCAGAGCACAGGCTAGATTTCAGTCCCTAATTGCCCCCATGGCTAGGTGCCTTGTGTAGGGCACAATTTGCATAACTGTGACCAGAGAAGGAAAGAGAATATTGGCTTCCAACAGGGCAGATTTGTGTTTCAGCCATAACTCTCACTTTCTACCTGTCTAAACTTGGGTAAGTTGCTTAAATCTTTTTTTTTAAGATTTATTTATTTATTTTAAAGATTTTAAGTAATCTCTGCACCCAATGTGGGACTCAAAGAGAACCCTAATATCAAGAGTCACACACTCTACCGACTGAGCCAGCCAGGTGCCCCTTAAATCTTTTTGAACCTCAGTTTGATTATATATCAAAGAGGCATAAAGATGGCTACTTACTAAAATGACCAATTCAATACAATAAATCTATCAAATCATTTCTGAAACTTCATTTGACCTGTGAGCAGTGTGTGACCCTTGTGACCACTTCCATCCTCTTGAGCCATAGCCTCTGCTTAGTTTCTGAGACACTCTTCCCTCTTCACTCCTTTTTTCCTCTCTGGCCATGCTTTCCCAGCCTCATTTTCCGAATTCTTTTTACCTTCCCAACTTTGAGTTATTGGAGTGTCCAGGACTTAGTCCTCAGACTCCTTTTCTCACCTCTTTACTCTGATTTCCTAGGTAACTTCATCCAGTTGATTGACTGTATCACTTTTATGCTGATGACTCGCAAAAGGTTGTATCTCCAGCCATAACCTTTCCCCTGAATCCTAAACTCTGGAATCAAATTTCTAACTTAACAACTCTGCTTAGATATATAATAGACATCCCAAACTTAATACGTACAAACCAAATTCATTTTCTTCCTCAAACTTAATCTTTCCACAACCTTCCCAACCTCAGTATGTAGCCTCTTCACTTGTCCAGTTTTTCTGGCCTAAAGCCTCTTTTTCTCACTGCATACTTCCAATCCATCAGCCAATCTCTTGGCCCTACCTTAAACTGTATCCAGTACCTGGCCATCATGGCTGTCACCCTACCCTTATCTGCTATCACCTCTCTCCTTGGCGATTGAAATAAAGGAGTAAATGCCCTGCCCTGCCCCAGCCACCTTGCTCTCCCATAGTCTATTCCTCACAGCACCCAAGAGATCATTTCTCTGGTCAAAATCTTCCCACCTTTTCCCCTGTCATGGAGAATAAAATTATGAAGTCTTCTCATGGTCTCCCCATAAGGATTTATATGACATGCTTCTCTTCTATTATCTCTCTGACCTCATAGATCTTTCAGCTCTGTGATCACTCCTTTCCAGAGCTTTCATGTTGGCCATCAAACATACTACATGTGCTCCTGCCTCAGGGCCTTTGTACTGGCTAGTCCTCTTTAGGGAACACTCACTTTGCAGGTATCTGTAGCTCATCAGCTTAATTCATTCACTTCTTTAAAAGTCACCTTACCACAAACTGCCTCCTTGGTCCTTAATTTGAAACAGAACATTATCCCAACCCCCATAAAACTGTTTGCTTATCCAGCTTTACTTTTCTTCACAGAATATATCACCATTTAACATTTACATATATTTTTTGCTAATTTGTTTGTTGTCTGTCTCCCCTCACTTGGAATTAAGCATGTAAGAGTAGCTGTATTCCCAACATCTAGAACAGTGCCTGGGACATAGTATAGGGCTCAATAAATATTTGTTAAATGAACGAATACAAAAATGATGTCAGTGATAGAAGAATTAAATGAGATACTGTATATTAAGGGTTTGGTACGTGCCTATTACTTACTAGATAGTCAGTAACTGGTCATTTCCTGTCTACTTCTAGCTTTTGTCTCTCCCCACAAATATTCATTGAGCTCCTTCTCTAAGCCACTCACTCTGCTAGAGGATGGTGATAGAAAAGGTCTCTACTTGCTATATGCTACTGGGAGAGAGAGCTATAAGGGAATAACCACCAGACAATGTAATAAGAGCGGCAAAAGAGATAGCATACTACGAAAACACAGATAAGGGGATAGTTAAGGAAGAGTTCAAAGAGCAGTGACCTTTGAGCTGAACCTTGAGAGGGATAAAGGAGGACTTTGTGCTACAAAGGGAAGGCTATTCCATTTAAACGGATCACTGTGGGGGAGGGGCACAGAGACATGAAAATGCCCCCTTTCTAGAGCACAGAGCTTCTTAGTTCCTTAGTTTAAGAGAAAGAATAGTAAAGTGAAATGAAGAGACAGTGTTGAAATTACAACATAATTGTTTCTGTCTTCTCACCTTTGTATACAATGCCATATTTCTCAGAGTTCTTATGCCTTCTAAATTTCTTTTGGCTCTAACAATGTATCAGGAGGTAGTGATCCCCTATCACACAGCCAAAGAAACTAAGGATGAAAGAAGATAAATGATCTGTTCAAGGCCACACAGAACATCAGTAGAGGATCTAGGGTTAGAAGTTGACTCCTATCTGGTTGACAATTTGTGCAATGTGAAGTGAAAGACAAATGATGGTCTTTTCCAACTAGTTAAAAATATTTCTAGAACTGCTTTTCATTTTGTTTTCTTTCCTAATTGACCATATCCACCTGCCATTTATTGAGAACCCATCCTCTACACACTGTACTGAATTTACCACATCTATGATTTCACCGGTTTTTACAACAACCTCGTGGTAGGTGATGTTATGATTTTATAAATGAGGAAACTACTGCCTAATTTGTCTAAAGATATTTAATAAACAAGAGCAGTGCTAGGTTTTAGAATCTGGCTTCTATGATGCCAATGCCCATGCACTTTCAGCTCTGTTACATTTCTGAAGTGAAATCTAACCAAATGTGCAAGTCCACCTTCTGTTTGTGCTTCCTCTGAGTTATCTATATGTCAGGGACATGTTATGCAGAATTGTTTATTCACTGGAAATTTCATCTTCCTTTGTAATTTTATATTTTTACATTTCTCTAGCCAAGTTATACCACATGTACTCATGTACTCTTTTTCTGCTTTTGCCATCATGTAAGTGTGGTCATATGAATCACGCTCATGTATCCAATTATAACACTGTGAAATAGGAAAAAATGACCACCGATGGTAAAGTTAGCCTAGACAATATGGTTACTCTTTGTAAAACCATAAACAAAATCAGGAAGAAAAATTTTTCAAGCATTTTGCTGACAGCTCTTGTATAACCTAGTAATCAAAGAAGAATATGAAACATTTTCTTAATCTACACATATCCTTTCTTAGGTGAAGAAAATATTAAAATCCTATTAACCATGGATTTGCCTCCAAACAGATCCATTTCTTGGGATGAAGCCCAATTAGGTCTCTACCCTTCAAACTTTTTTGTTCTTAACTTTGGAGATAGAGATGCAAAGGTAACTCGTTTTTCTCCTGCCCCCAAAGACACTACTACTGGTCAATAGATTTGTTGATAATATCCTCAGAAAGCAATCAAATGCACTGTCCTGTGAAGGAAATATGCCATACAGAGGCAGGCTTCATCTTTTGATCCCTTGCTATGAGAGAAGAGAAAATAAGCACACTTCAGTCTTATTCCAACTTGCCTTCTCTCTAGTTTCTGACTTTTATTATTTTTATAATATAAAGATTTGTAACACTTTATTTTTACCCAAACTATAGTTTTAAAATTATTTAGTGTTAATTCTAGATTTAAATTTGTTTACTACATAGCACAGTTGGTTTTTTTAACCACAGATTCTTTATTCCCAAGTTTTAAATTTTAATTCATATCTTAGTTAGCCTGATTTCATTTTCAAGAAGCTGTTCTTTTTCTGAAGATCAAATTATGGGTGCTGTAGTCTGTGGGTTTTTGCATGCTTGAGAATGTCTGTTGCATTTATATTTGAAAAACAACTTATCTGGGCATAAAATTCTTTGGTCATACTTTCCTTCAGTTTTGTAAAGACTGTTCCATTATTTTCTGGTAGTAAGAGTTGCTATGGACAAGTATGAGGAATACCCATTTTCCCCCTTTAACACTACACTTTTTTTTCCTGCTTGGTTGCCTGTATTATTTCTTTATCCTTAAAATTAAGGAATTTCACCAGGATGTGTTGCAGTAATTTTTTGTATTAATTATCCTTGGCACTAGGATACTTTTTCTGCCTACAGATTCAAATCTTTATTTGAAGGAAATCCTTCTGGTAGATTTTTTAATACTTTTGCTACTTTATCCCCCCAGGTTCTTTAGGAACATGAAGTATTCTATATATTTTACACATAATTGTCTGCTCTATAAATTATAGATACTTTTGTGATTTTTCATTTTCTCTGTATATCTTTCTATGGTCTGTCTTATATTTTCATTTCAAATTGTACTTATTCTATTTTTATTTCATTATGATGTCCCTGTATGTAATATTTTCTTTTCCAACTTGCTCTATGAATTTGCTTATCAATTTCTGTTGTCTTATAATCTCTTATCTTTTATTGAACCTGTTTAAGTTTTAAATTTCTTTAAAGTGTAACTGTGTTTGAATTATTTCTTTTTCTTTAAATTTATCTTTATCTTCCCTTTCTTTCTCCCCACCCACTTTCTGCTTTCTCTCTGGCCTGTTTTATGTTGGTTCTTTTCTGATGATTACATCTCTCTGGTTGGGGCCAAGTGTCTTTAAAGAACAGAATGGGAAGAGATGGGGATGAATTTGGGAAGCCCACAGTTTCAGTTCAGATGGTTCTACCAGAACTCCTCTCCAGATCTCATCTTCCTTTTACTCAGTCTTAACCATCAAGAGGTTGAACTGGCTCATGAGAAAGCCTCCCACCACCTCCTTGTATGCTTGCCCTTACCTCCTGATCTCTATCACTCACATGTAGAGGATGTAGAAAAAAAGTGGTTAGATCAGCATGACTCTGCCTTCAACTCTGCCTCCCTACTATCTTGTGCCAAGCAGGATCGCTATGGGAACATTACCCACTTCTCTCATTGCAGTTTGACTTGTAAGCTGGACTTGCCACTTTTTTCATGAAATAAGGACTGACAAATTAGGTCAGTTTGGGTTTTCAGACTTGGATATTTGGCAGCATTTTTTCCCCTCAAAATGAATGAAATGAGCTGTCACATCAAGCAAAATAACTGACAATATTTGTTGACAACAATAAAATTTAAGCTTTCAAGAGAAAATTAGAACTTTTGAAATCTTGTATCTCCCAGTATGAATTTGACAGCTTCTCAATACATAAATACTTTTCTGATGAGACTGGTGGTGATTGTAACAAATGCAATTTTTTGATATTGCATAATGAGTTGTGTCAACACTTGTAAGATTTGCATAACTGAATAAACCAATATTTTCCAAATGACCAATCATGCATGCTACAAAATCATGCATGGGGGAAGAACTCCATTCAAAGTGCAAGGGAAATCAATGGATTTTAAAGTAACAGAGTTTTAATTGGTTCACTGATATAGTTTTACATTCTACATTGTAATTATCTTTAAGAAACTACTCCTTATTGAGTTTTGGTGTAATATCAAAGAAGAATATCTAGAATTATCTGGAAATGCTTTTAAAATAATTTCCCTTTTACAACTGCAATTGGTTTGAGGCCAGATTTTCCTCAAATATTTTAACCAAAATGATATATAGCAATAGATGGAGTATCCACTTCTCTTCTATTAAGCCAGACATCAAAGAGATTTGTAAAATGGAAACAGTGCCACACTTCTCATTAAATTCTCTTATCTGGGAAAACACAACTATGTTTATTAAAATGTTACTTATGTTAGCATGAAATGGAGTTATTCTTATGTTTAAATAAGTTAATAATGGTTTTAAAATTTTTTGTTTTAATTCCTAATACAATAAATATAACTCACATAAATGAAAGATCTTTGAAGTCCTTAATTCTTAAGAATGTAAAGAAATCCTTAGACCAATAAGTTTGATAATTCCTGTGTTAGGTATACAATGAAGTAAAGCAGTAAGTGGTGCAGAAGCGCAAAATTGAGAAACAGTATAGGTTGGACTTGGCTTTGTTCCAGAATGGCACGTAGACCACAGATTGCTAAAACTCAAACGGGAGAAGCAGAGGAGGAACAGTGTGAGAAAAGGTGTGGTAGTAGGAACAGTCAGGGTTGGTTTGGCAGAATGTGAGTAAAGCAGTAAGAGTCCCTCTCATGCTTCAAATCTCTCCTTCCACCTCACCTCTCTGACCCTTCTTCTGTTACTACATTCCTTCTCTGTCTTGCTTTCTCTCTGATCATAGCTAGAAAATGTTATCTGCTTTTAAGGACTCATGTAATTATATTGGGTCCACCTGGATATCCACACTTATCTCCCATCTCAAGTTTCTTCACCTCAATAACATCTACAAAGGCCCTTCTGCCATGTAAGGCAACATCTTCATAGGTTCTGGGGATTAGAACATTAACATCTTTTAGGGACCATTCTGCCTATCTGTCTTGTTCTGTTGGGGCTGGTGTCACAAAATACCATAGATGAGTGATTTACAAACAATAGAAATTCATTTCTTACAGTTCTGGAGGCTGGGAGGTCCAAGATCAGGGTGCTGGCACAATCGTGTTCCAGTGAGGGCCCAATGCCTGGTTCTTGGCTGGTGCTTTCTCATTCTGTTCTCACCTGGTAGGGGCAAGGGTGTTCTCTCAGGCCTCTTCAATAAGGGCACTAATCCTATCCACGAAGATTCTTCCCTGATCTCTTCACAAAAGCCCCACCTCCTAATACCATTGCATTGTGGGTTAGGATTCACATAAATTTGGGGGGGTACAAAAATATTTGGGGGGAGGTGAATATTTTTGTACCCCCCCAAATTTATGTGAATGACACCACCACAGTATGGGAAATTATACCACCACACTATGGGATATTTTTAAGCAAGGAAGTGGTATAATGACAGTGGTATTGAAGGAAAAAACTTTCCCAGTAATTACCCAGTATGGAACTGATCTAGTGCCAAGTTTGGGGCAGAGCTCTGCCTCTGTAGAAAACAACTTCCATGTGTTTTTAGTACAATACAGATGAGGCATCCAGGAGGACATCTGCTGATATTCTGGCAGGCAGATCACTTTCCCACTGCCTGTCCTTCCCAGATTTGTCATTAAGGTCACCAAAGGGACAAATTGCAATGGCTTCTAGAAGCAGCATTTTCTCTGCATTTCTTATCTCTGAAGTTTTCCATGCAAAGAAAGGATTCAAGTTGCCATTCTGGATCTTAGAAACTAACTTGTCAGCAGAGCGGGCAATTTTTCCCCTCTCAGGAATTGGAATCTTAGGGGTGACCTTTTACATGAAGCATTTCATTAAATAGCGTGATGAAGTTACCAAACCTTGAAGTCAGAGACAACGTCTGAATGAGTGTTGGGTTACCACCAGTACTCTGAAGAAAGAACAATAAGCTTAAATGCTTTTGAGTAATAATTTATCAGGAAGACTAAATTATGAAAGAATGCTTGAATTAAACAAAAGAAACCCACAAGATGGATTAGCTCAAGTATTTTCCAACATAAGCTTCCTTTTGAAAGTAATTTAAATGTTTGTCTGCCTTCTCATTTCATTTATGTGTGATATGTTGAATAATTAACTAAGGAGGACAGAAAGGGAATCCCTGCGGTATAAATTCCAGGAACAACTGCAGACTCATCCAAAGGTCACTTATAAATCAGAACAAGCCCAAATTCATAAACTAGTCTCAAACAGAATCAAGTATCCTATAAAAATAAGACAAAATACAAAAGCCATTATTTCCATCCCCTCAAAATATTTATAAAAAACAGGATGCTGTTTCTTCAGTCAGGCAAATAACTTTCCAAGGGCATTCTTAACTATTGATGCTAAGTATTACAGCATAAGAATGAACTTTGGCATTTTGCAACTTGCATTGTGCAAAGTAGATTATCTGTTCAATTCTCTTGGGTGTGTACAGTACTATTTTTGCCTACACGTGTTTTCTTAGGGAAAAGAGGTCATAAAGTCAGGACTCTTCTTAAGCAGAACAGGCAATATTTTCTCTAATACTTTCTCATTTCTCTTTTGCAAGATATTCTCCGGGAGAAGCTATCACAGGCCTTTTCCCTACAACCCTACCCCAAACAGCCAGGGACATTGTTACCTAGAGGTCTCTACTCTCCTATTCCTATTCCATTGACAATTCTCTGAGCTGTATCACCTCCTTTTGGACCCAGCTAATTGGGGTCATCCAGTGAACTGTAGACAGATACAACCTAATGGACTAGGTTCTCTTCTAGGTAATGTAACATGCATAACCTAGTAGACACTCCCATGCTCACCTTCATTGTTTTTTGTTTTTGTTTTTTTAGTTCATAATTTCGGTAGGTGTTTTGAACAGCTGAATAAAAGATGAGCTAGGCAGTAACACTCAAAAAGGGAGGGCTAGTGAAAAGTGCTAAATTTGGGGACCCTGGACATCTAGTTAACAGAATGCATGTACTGAGGTTCCTGAAAGTAAGTATGAGAAGGGTGGAGAAGGTTTCTAAAAGTAAAATTTTAATATATTAAAGAAAAATTATGTCTACTTAATAGATTTTCCTTTGCTTCTGGCCCACGATTTATGTGATCCTTTTTAGTGTCCATTAGTTGTACTTGAGGAGACAGTTAGAGTCAGCTATGTGTCTAAATAGTTTGTGTTATACCATGGGAATCACTAGCATTTGGTGATTTAATACGGGATTTCAAGAGGTAGAAATGATGAGCCTTGGAAGATGTGAGTTTGCAGCATTCCATACATGGATCAACCAAGGGAAACCTCCTATTATAACCCTCAGAATACTCTGCTCAATCTTGGAATCCAGCAATGGCAGATCAATGCCTCAAGTACTAAGTTTGTGTAATAGACTGGACTCTGGGTTCGTTTATCCATTTTTTTCACACAAACCCTCATGCTTTGCAGGTGTCCCTTCTTAATACCAGTTATTTTAACTCTTCATATATTCTCTTAAATGACTTAGAATGTGACTTTTATATTTATTAGGGTTAAAATTTGGGCATTACCAAATTATTTCATGTGGATTTGTGGTCTGGAGAGACTAGAACTGAACTAGGAGTCAGGAGACTTGGATTCTAGTCTATATTAATTGAGATATTGCTATCTGCCATAACAATTCCTAAATCTATAAAGGCTTAGATACAATACAAGCTTACTTTTCATTCAGGAAAATCCAAATGTGTATTCTTGATTGGTGTGCTGCTCTCTTCCAAGTGGTGATACAAGGACCTAGGATCCTGGTATCCTGTGGTTCTCCCATCTTTAAAATACTATGTTCATCAGTATCAAGCTGAAAGAAAAGGAAAGAGCAAAAAATGATTTTTTATTTCTTATTTAATTTTTTAAAGATTTATTTCGAGAGAGAGAGAATGAGAGAGAGTATGAGCAGGCACTGGGGAGAGGGGCAGAGAGAGAGGAGAGGGAGAATCTCAGGCAGACTCCCTGCAGAGCGCAGAGACTGATACAGGGCTTGATCTCACACCCTGAGATCATGACCTGAGCTGAAATCAAGAGTTGGCCACTTAACTGACTGAGCCACACAGGGACCCCATTTTTTTTTTTTTGCTTTTTAAAGTGAGTTTTTATGGGCCAGACATGAAAGGGGTGCACAGAAGTTTGGCTCACCATTCCTTTGACTAAAACTCAATAATCTGGCTACAGCTAACTATACGGGAGCCTAAGAAATTTAATCAAACACTGTATCAAGGAAGAAAAGTAAATAGGTTGGGCGATCAGCTAGTTAGTCCTCACCATAATCTTAGTTCTGCCACTATTTATTTGATCTCCCCCTTTTGATTAATTTTAATATTATTTGTCACCCATTTTTACAACTCCCAGAATATTCATAGAAGTGCCTTATATATAGTACATGCTCACTACTGCATGCTTGCCTAACAGACAACAAATGAATAAATGGTGCTGAATAGTCACAATTTGCCCTTCCTACATGTAGCTCAAAACATTGGGTGTTGTTCTAAAAGACTGAGAAATGCTTTCCTTCAAGAAGTCACAATATATCTCAGTATCACTTTGTGGAGGAGACTAATAAGGCAGGCAGGACAAGGCATCTCAAGATGAGAAACTGATGTCAAGAGCTGAACATCAGAAGAAAGTCTGATAAAAGAACCAGTTAACTAATTAGAACAGGAGGGTAGACTCTCTAGTACTCTGCTTATGCTGTCCAGGTTCCCTGGAAGAAAAGCAACTACTCTGGATGTGTTGGGAGAGTCTCTGACTAGGCTTGGAGTTTCATCAACTGAGGAGGGTATGCATGAGCATCATGAAAAACAAGAGATCCATAAGGATGTCATCACAGCTTATGGAAGAACTTGCAGCAAACTGCATGGGAATAATTCAACAATGATAGAACCCAGAACAAGAGGTCTTCCTTCAAAAATTATAGGTGATGTGGGGACGTTGTGGGGGGTTGTGCTGGAATCATGCTACAGTCTACACCTAGTACCTCTGTTTTGTGGGTAATTTATAGACAGCATGCCTGGCAGAGAATATTACTTTAGGAGTCAAAAGATCTGTGTTGTATTTCCATGCCCATGAATAACTAAGCAATGTGACTTTGGACAAGTCAATCTACCTCACTGGCCCCATTTGCATCATCTTTATAAGGAAGAGTTGGATTAAATGTGTGATAATCAATACATGGTCACACCCCACCCCCAGTGTCCATGGCAGACATTGAAAATCAAACATAACTCTTTTTCTGATCCCCTATGATCTTAGGATCCTTATCAACACCCCTTCTAGGACATCCCTATCACTCAACTAGAAGTGACACATGTATGTTAATTACATCTTTTATTTTCTGTGTTCTGATTCCTTGATATTTGGGCCTTGCTGGCCCTGGAGGGACTGCCCTCCCGAGGTTAGTCAATTCCTAGAAATAAGAAACAACTTGTCTGGGGGGCGCCTGGGTGGCTCAGTCGTTAAGCGGCTGCCTTCGGCTCAGGTCATGATTCCAGGGTCCTGGGATCTAGCGCCGCATCGGGCTCCCTGCTCCGCAGGAGGCCTGCTTCTCCTTCTCCCACTCCCCCCACTTGTGTTCCCTCTCTCGCTAGCTCTCTCTCTCTGTCAAATAAATAAATAAACTTAAAAAAAAAGAAAAGAAACAACTTGTCTAGAGCACACTTTTCCAATGCAAATTGACCAATATAGAGTCTACACCAAAATCACCTCTTTCATCAGGCTGCCACACTGAGCCACCATCCACCTGTCCTAATCACCCCAGGGCCAGGTACCAGACAACTAGGAATAGTGCCTAAATCCCTAGACTCTGCTGAAATTATTCAAACTAGTCAATCCTAAACCTGCTTATCCTGCCTTACCTGTTTCTTCCTACAGCTCTTACCCACAGTTCTTCCCTCTCCCTCCTGCCCAACCTCAGTGCTTCCTCCACATGCCTGTCCCCAATGGCATCACATACCCCTGCTCTTGGGATCTAGGAATATTAAAAATTGCCTTTTTTGTGGCAGCTCTCTCCTGATCTGTTGGCCCTATCATATCTAAATAACAATACAACCTATTTCAAAACAACATAGGATGGAACCTACCTGCCTGAAGCAGATGATCTCTGGAGTCCTTTATAGCTTAGCAATTTTTCATACTCTTCCTTTTCACAGGAGAGTATTGTACTATTTCTAAAATAGATATTTTAGTTATAATATGGTCTTAATCTTCTGAAGTTACCTAGTCTTTAACACCAAGTATTTTCTGAATCAGGAGTTACACCATGAGAAAGTTCACAGAAGGTTTTGTGTAAAGGTCATTGCTAAATGGTGGCAGTGGAAAATCCTGGTCCTGTTTTGGGAAATCTTTCATTTTTCTCTATTACAGCCAAAGGATAAAAATCATTCTAGTGTACTGGGTATTTACCACAAAGATACAAATGTAGGGATCCGAAGGGGTACGTGCACCCCGATGTTTATAGCCGCAATGTCCACAATAGCCAAACTGTGGAAAGAGCCAAGATGTCCATCGACAGATGAATGGATAAAGAAGATGTGGTATACATACACAATGGAATATTATGCAGCCATCAAAAGGAATGAGATCTTGCCATTTGCAATGACGTGGATGGAACTGGAGGGTGTTATGCTGAGTGAAATAAGTCAATCAGAGAAAGACATGTATCATATGACCTCACTGATATGAGGAACTCTTAATCTCAGGAAACAAACTGAGGGTTGCTGGAGTGGTGGGGGGTGGGAGGGATGGGGTGGCTGGGTGATAGACATTGGGGAGGGTATGTGCTATGGTGAGCGCTGTGAATTGTGCAAGACTGTTGAATCACAGATCTGTACTTCTGAAACAAATAACGCAATATATGTTAAGAAAAAAGAAAAAGAAGAAGATAGCAGGATGGGAAGAATGAAGGAGAGTAAGTCAGAGGGGGAGACGAACCATGAGAGACGATGGACTCTGAAAAACTGAGGGTTCTGGAGGGGAGGGTGGTGGTGGGATGGGTTAGCCTGGTGATGGGTATTAAAGAGGGTACGTTCTGCATGGAGCACTGGGTGTTATACGCAAATAATGAATCATGGAACACTACATCAAAAACTAATGATGTAATGTATGGTGATTAATATAATAAAAAAATTAAAAAAAATCATTCTAGTGTGCCTTCTTGGACTTCTGTTAATTTGTCTACTTTCTTTAGCTCTTCTCTCTTCTTTTTGGATTCAGAGTAGCAAAGATTCCTGCCTCATAATGTGATTGTGTGAGTTCAGAATGTATGTTGGGAAGAATGGGAAAATATTAGGGTAAAATTATCCCTATAAAAGACACATTAGCATAGTTTTTTGCATGTAATGGATGCTCAATACTTTTAAGTTAATAATAAACACATGTTTTTGCTATTATACTACATGGTATTTAGGTTGGGCTTTTCTTCTTACACCCCTCCAAAATTTGTATCTTGAAGTCCTAACCCTGGTACCTCAGAATATGACCTTATTTGGAGACAGAGTTTTTACAGAGGAAACCAAGTTAAAATGAAGTCATTAGGGTGGACCCTAATCCAGTATGACTGGTGTGGGGAAATTTGGAGACAGATACTCATATAGGGAGAATGCCATATGAATAACAAAGCAGAGATCGGGGTGATGCTTCTACAAGTCAAGTGATGCCAAAAATTAACAGCAAACCACCAGAAACCAGGAGAGAAACCTGGAACAGTCCTACAACTCTCAGAAGGAACCAACTCTACCAACCTCTTTATCTCAGACTTCTACTGTGAGACAATAAAATTATTTTGTTTAAAAAAAGGTGGCACATGGTATATAAGACAAAACATAAGAAATATATCCTACTATATGAAGAACTAGATTGATAATGGGAATATCACTGAGTATTTATGGAATGAACTAAATTCTAATCTAGTACAAACAATAATTCACTGGGTAGTTTTAATCTATTGCCTAATCCTTCTTTGCCTTGACTTTTATTTGAAAACAATTATTCTAACCCCTCTCCAAATACTTATCATAGAAATATTGTGAGGAATCATTTGACTTTCAAAATAATTCTGGAAACTGCTTTCAGTTACCATAAAAATTGCAGGGAAAGATTACATGCAAGACAAAATTACACAAGCATTTGTATGAGGGAATAAGCAAGGAAGTGTGTTTCAGTTTAAGAATTAATACTTTGGTTCAAATTGTAATAAAAGGGTACCATAGCTGCTGAAATCAAGAAAACAGTTCAGAGCCTTTTTTTCCCCCTGGAAGTTGTGTGTTTTACTTTTGTTACTTTGTTTGGTTCTGAAAATGCACCCATTCACAAAACCTCTGGGCAATTGGACAAAACAGATTTACAATCCTCTGAAATGGGCCAGGACTCAAGTTGAAGTACAGTTGCCTAAACATTTAAGATGAGGAAATGGCTCACCTTTCTTCTTTACCTGAAGTTGCCAAGTAAAACCTTCCGAATTCTCAAGAGAAAGAAGATGCCTCTGACTCATATTCCGTTTGCTTTTAAGTCTTGCTCATTTTTTTTCAAGTGGAAAAAGAAAGAAACATTAAAACTCAAAGAACTAATTTTGTGTGGAAGGAACACACAGCTGTGGAATCTCCTGGCTACAACTGTATAAAAATTAAAAGAAAAAAAAACACCCTTATTTATTCAATGCCTTAATTTGAAGATGAAGTTAGGGTGTTAAGGAACGGTGAGACTGAGGTGCTCCTTCAGAGAGATGGCTTTTTCTCTCCGTCTCGAAGACACTTGAAAGATTGTAAAACCTTCCCCTAGAGCCACTTTGAATGTTGGAGAAAATGCCCCTTTGAATACTTCAAATCTGTCAATGGAAATTTAATACCCCCCCCCCAAAGTGCTAGCTCTCAGTATAGAAGATAAAAACGTTCACAGAAACCTTTCAGAGCGTATGAGTTTGGCTGGTTTTGCCTTGCTTTAGGATCAACACAATCCTGAAAATCTTCCCTCAATAATTGGTTCAGGTGAGTAGAATTCTCTCTTGCCGCAACAACTAACTCATCGAAGGCCAAGAATTCTGGGGCATGAAAAAACATAAAAATTAAAATACCGGGTATACCATTTATCTCAACCCTTTAATTTTCAAGACGAGGTAGCCAAGGCTCAGAGGTGGAAGTGCACACTGAAACTTATCCTGAGGTCCCTTCTGCAGGTAGTAGAGAACAGTCTCACACCCACGTCTCACTCAAGGTCTTGCCCATCCTCTTGCTGCAATGATGAGGGAACTGTGAATGCCTCTCTCTGTAGGTATCACTAGAACCCTTGCCCGGTTGAGTGAGTCTGAGAAGAAGAGTTGGGCGGGGGTTGGCGGTCCTTAAGTCCACCCTCTTCCATCCATACCTCTCTGCCCTATAGATCCTAAAATAACAGGGGATTCTGGGTAAGGCCTTCAAGCAAATGGTAACTAAAAAGGCAAGGTGAGGCATCAAGGCCAGTGGTATGGCATTTGCACAGCCCCCCCAACTTCCTTCATTTTTTCTTTGCTTTTGAAAATGTTTTCTTTTGGAGCACCTGGGTGGCTCAGTCAGTTAAGCATCCGACTCTTGACTTTGGCTCAGGTCATGATCTCAGAGTTCTGAGATCAAGCCCCATGGCGGGCTTTGAACTCAGCAGGGAGTCTGCTGGAGATTCTCTCTCCCTCAGTGCACTTCCCCACCCCACCCGTGCGCTTGAGAGTTCTTTCTCCCCCGCCCTTCTCTCTCTCTCTCCCCCTCTCCCCCCTTTCTCTCCCTCTCTCGCTCTCCCCCCTTTCTCTCCCTCTCTCCCCCTCCCTCCCTCTTCCCACTTCCCTCTCTCCCTCTCCCTAATAAATCTTTTTTTAAAAAAGAAAATGTCTTCTTTTGAGCAAGACTTAAAGGCAAACATGATAGGAATCAGAGGCATCTCTCTCTTGAGAATTTGGAAGGTTTCACTTAGCATTCTCAGGTGGAGGTGAAAGGTCAGCATTTTCCTCACTACATTCTCACATGTCTAGCCAACTGTTCTTTAGCTTGAGTCCTGGCCCATTTCAGATGCCCTTGGTTATACAGCCATTTTGCCTGACTGCACAGAGGTTTTATGAATGGATGTATTTTCAGAACCATAATTCTAGAGAAGTGCACAAACTTTAATGTGCATAGACATCACCAGGAGGACTTGATAATACAGATTGCTAGGCTCTATGCCTAGTTTCTAATTCAATAGGTCTGGGGTGAAACAAGTTCTAGCAACTTCCCAGGTGATGCTTCTGCCAATCCCAGGGTTTCAGACTAATGGGAGCAATGGGACCCAGGCTTAGATATGCTTTTACTCACCTCACCTGCTATTATAGCTCTGATAAAGCCCTTTTTGCCCTGAGAGAGAGATGTGACCATAATGGGCATTGCCATCTCACAGAAACCTTGCTTTTATTCCTAACTCTTCAGCAATTATTTTAGACTTTGTTTTAGGATTCTTACTTATCCTCACCCATAAATGACCACAAAATCCTATAGGTTCTGAATCTACAGAGGCTTTCCCCTTCCTCTCCAGCCCCTTTCTTGCCTCCTTGATTCAGGTTAACATTATCTCTCACCCAGAATTCTGTAGCGACTTCCTATTTGGTCTCCTCTTTCACTCCACCAAGAGAAAATTTTCTGAAACAGAAATCTGATCCTAAAACTGTGCTGCTCAGAATTGCTCCAGTGTGCCTCTGACTTGCAGGAGACTGTCAGAAGGGCACTGATGTCTCAGGAACATTCATTGTCCCTTTCTATCATCCCCTTCCTTCCTTCCATCACACCAACACTCGTAACATTCTAGACCAAAATTGGAAGAATAAGGAAGAGCCTAAATGAGTCAAGCTCCTTCTACTTAAAACTGCTACCTTTCGTTTTAGTTTCATGAGCATGTATGGGTACCTACTGTTTGCAATGCTTTGTTCTTTTCACTAATCCTCACACAAAGCAGGTGGGAAGAAAGAGACACAAAATAGCTACCAAAGGTTATACCCGGCTAGTTAGACAACAAATTTGGAAGAGAAAACAGGTCTCTGTCAAGGTTTCTTACGAGTGAACCTCACAACAGTCTTCGTTTGTTTTTCAAATATATGATTTAGGCCAAAGAAGTTAAATGAACAAGCACTAACTTCAGACACTCCTAATTAGAAACCTGGTTCTGCCATGAGATAACCATGAGTAAGTTTCTTACCCTTTTTAGCCTTCATTTTCTTATTTTGAATTAAACTTAGTTGGCTTTTATTCTTCCTCCTAGAATCTCCCTCTGGATAGCAGCATTCTAAGAGGACCCCTGTGATCACTGCCTCATGGTATCCATGCCTTCACCAAACCTTCTTCCCCCGACTGTGGGTAGGACCTGCACCTGGCTTCTAACTAATAGGATATGGCAACGGTCCCGTGATATCTCTCCGTTGATCGTGTTGTGTTATAAAAGGATTTTGCAGGTGAAAGTAAGGTTCCCAATCAGTTTGACTTTGAGTTAATCAAGAGGATATTATCCTAGATCGGCTTACCATAATCAGGTCGTCCTTTAAAAGAGGGCTTATTCTTTTCCTACGCTTACAGTCTCCAGACAGTAGAGATTCTCTTTTCTTGCTGGCCCTGAAGAAGCAAGTTGTCATAAGCTCCACAGATATAAGGAAATAAATTCTTCCAACATCCACATGAATTTGCAAGAGGACCTCTAAGTCTCAGATGAGACTGCAGCCCCCTTGAACGCTGTCTTGTGAGATCCTAAGCAGAGAAGCCAGCTAAGCTTCTGACCCATGCAAACTGTGAGATAATAAATGCATGTTGTTTCAAGCTGTGCTAAATTTGCATTAATTTGTTATAGAGCAGTAATTAATATATCCCCTTTTATCTGTAATTTCACCACCAACTCACCTTATTAAAAAAGCGGAGTAGCACCTGGGTAGCTTTGTCGGTTAAGCATCTGCCTTCGGCTCAGGTCATGATCTTGGGGTCCTGGGGTTGAGCCCCACCTTGGGCTCCCTGCTCAGCGGGGAGTCTGCTTCTCCCTCTCCCTCTGCTGCTCTCCCTGCTTGTTCTCTCTCTCTCTCTCTGACAAATAAATAAAAAATCTTTAAAAAAGAAAAAAGAGGGGAGGTAGGGTACAAGGACCAAAGAGTTCAAACTCTATAGACAAGGTGAAGTTGGTTTAGGAGCAACCACATCTTTACCCATCCCTAATCTTAGATAGGCAGAATGGCTCTCATCAGTGCTGCTTTGAGAAACAGGATAAGGTACCCTGAAGGGGTGTAGCTAACTAGAGGGCAGAGGAGTATGAGACTGGACTAGAGGACATTCTTGCTCTTCTATTTTTCCCATAATTCTGCATTTCTCTAGAACTCCAGAAGGGAAGAACCGTGCCAAGTAAAGAGGGCAGAGCTAGCTCTGCTTCCCAGGCCCTGGGCAGCTGAGAGAGGGCAGCAGCAATCATTCAAGTACTCAGGGCTCCTGAGGGCCTAGTAGGTAGAGCACTCTGGGCTGGGCTCTGTAGGGCTTAGAGACACGAAGTGCCATGCTGTGCTCTATCTTGCCCTTTAAGGCCTATGACACTGGTGGGGAAGATTGTTAACATACGGGGAAAGTTAAGGAACAAAGAATGCCATATCAAGGGATTGGTACAGGCAGTAATTACATGGTGCAGAGAAAAGGAGCTGGATTTGAAGACACAACACCCGCAGTCATAGGTTGATTCTGCCACAAATTGTTTCAGTACTATAGGCCTTCACAGCACCTCTTTGGATGCTAGTTCCTCGACTCTAACATGAGGGGCAGTAGTTTCTAATTTCTTCAGAAGTATACTGCCTTTCTTCAGTGAAATACAGAAAACACATGAAAAGGAGAGCTGTTGTGGTTAAAGCAGAGGAGCCAGCATACAAAAATCCACTGCAGGGGTGAGTGACTTCTGCCTCAGATATCTTATAGTGCTACAGTTCTCTGGCAGAGGCTTGAAGGGGTATGGATCAGGAGGATGCACGCAGGTTTAAGCACCTTGCCACTTTAATAGGGACCTCACAAGCATGAAAGAATTGGTGGGGAGAGGGCGTGAGCCTTCTATACCTGCAAGGCCTCTGAGGCACGCATGGAGAACAGACACACGTGTCTCACTTCTAGCCATTCTTCCACTTAGAGCTGGTCAGCTAGAACTTTTTCTGATGCTCCAAAGACTGCTCTGTTCTAAATCCCAGCTAGAAAGATTGAACTATGGGAGTCTCATTCTCATTTCATGAACAGTTCCAGAAAGGTCAGTTTGTCACTTTGGAGGCAGTGCATTTCGACTTCACGATGCATCAAACAGAAACTCCCACCCCACCCACACTCTCATCCCCAATACTTGGTTTCATAATTTGTCCAGATACTACAAATATCCTCACCCCAACCCCCAACTCTCGAAGCCAGGATTATAAACACAGAAAATAGAAAAAAAAACAAAAACACCTCTCTCCAGAACTTGTAGTTTGGGCCCTGGCCAATTCCTTACATAAGAGCTTTTGTACTTGTGTGTCTATAAGTTGTCTCAGATGGCTTCTTGTAGGGTGTAGAGACAACACTATTAAACAGAAAGTATGTTCATTTTTTTTCATCCAGTGCATTTACTGCACACCTACCATGTGTCTGGTGCTGTTCTAGACACTGTGGGTACAGCAGTGAACTAGAGAGACATCATTTCTACCCTCATGGAGCTTGCATTCTGTAGAGGAAGAGAAGAAATGAAAAATAGTTGTGTGTAGTAGACATAAACAGGATAATTTAGAGTAAGGCCACTGAAAGAAAGAAGCAAGGAGATGGAATAAATTGGAATTGAATTAGGTGGGAGAAATGCCTTTGGTAGGGGCATTCCAGAAAGACTTCCCTGAGGATGCAGCACTAAGCTGAAACCTTGAGGCTAAGAAGAAGCTAGTCAAGCCATGAATGCAGAGAAACATTTCTAAGAAAGAAGTGATAGCAAAATCAAAGGACCTGAATCAGAAGAGGGCTCAGCCTGCTCAAAGAATGGAAAGGCCAGTCTGGCTGCAATGGGGGGAAGGCTGGGAGGGTGGCATGCCTTTCCAATGGGTCCAGCTCTCTTCTGAAAAACTTGGCTGGTGTGGGAAGATATGGGTTGAGCCCTGGCTCTGTGACTCCTACTCATTAGCAGTCTGTAAGAGTCAGTACATTTTCTCAAGTTCCTGAATCAGCCACAGCAGCGATAACCTGACCCCAGCCCGTGCAGGCTGGTTCTTCTGACCATGGCAATGATTAGATTGAATTGTGTCAGTGTCTTAGGTTGGGCCCTGTGGGAAACAGACTCTGAGATGGAGATCTGAATGCAGGAAGTTAAGTGGAAGGCACACTTAGGTACACTCTCCCTGTGAGGGAGTGAAGCAAGCAAGGATTAGTGAATCCGTTGCAAGAAGGGCTACAGCCACTCCCACAAGGTGCTCTGAAGCTGGGAAAACCTTTCAGAGTTATTTCAAACTGAAGTACAGACACTAGGCCTTTTATCTCCATGTTGACTTGTCATCGGATATGGGCTATGTCCCTAGGTAGGGAATGTCTTTGGGTGACACAGCTCCTTTCCACTAAGGGCAAGGTCCAGAGAGGGACTTGGCTGTGAGCCCTCACAGGCAACACTCCCAGCGCTGGGAGAATGAGTATGCAGCAGGCACTGGTTGGCACACCATAGCATTCACAACCCTCAGAGAGGTTCTTGCTGACCCAAGAGCAACCAGCCATTATTGAGACTTAAGTCCCACTGAGATTTCTCTGCAGCTCAGATCATGCCTCTTGAAAGGAGACCATTTTGCTATTTTCTATGGGAAAATTTTATTTTAAAGTTTTTCTGAGATTACTTAGAAGTGTTTCTATATTTTAAGGTGTTCTGGTAGGTAGGCCTCTAGGCAAATAGCTTCTATAAGGGTGAAATAAATGCATTGCAAAAGATATGTGTTTCTGGTTGCTTATTTGCTATCTAGGATTTCTCACAACAGGCTATGCTCCTGGGCCTTGCTTTGCTGGATGGGTTTCATAGCAGAGATATTTGAAGTCCACAAAATCTAGTTCCTGGCACTCCAAGGGCAGATTAGAGCAACTCCAAGGGAAGGCTTCAGATTCCTCTGTGTGTGGCAGCTCATGTATGTCTCTGTGCAAATCCAATGGCATGCTGTCATTGGGCAGTGTTGGTCAAGTACAGGACCAACATCGGGGAATAGGGGATGATGGGGTACATGGTGCTACATTCGATAGGGTGGTTCAGAAGGGCCTCTGGGATGAAGAAAGTGATATTTGAGCTTAGACCTGAATAAACGAAGGAGTGAGTCATGTAGATTCTTGAAAGTAGAAAGTTCCAGAGAAAGGGAAGAAAATGTGCAATGTCCTGAGGCTGGAGAATGTTCAAGTTACAGTAAGGTCAGTGCAGCTGGGGCACAGTGGGTACAGGAGGAGAGTCAGAGGGTTGGTGGGAGCTAGATCGCATGGGGCCAGGAAAGAAGACCACGGAAAGGATTTGGGATTATTACTATTTTGTGACATGGGAAATCTAATATTGGAGAGTTCTGAGCAAGGAGTGATATGACCTGATACTATGTTTTAAAAGGCACATTCAGAAAACAGACAGTAGGAGGGAAGGGTAGGCAGAGCACAAGTGGGAAGCTAGGATGTGGTAAATAGGATGTGATAAGAAGATGGTGGAGATCAGGTATCTGTGGAGGTGGTAAGAACTGGTTGTATCCTGGAAAAACCTTGGAAGTATAACTGGCTGATAATTTGGCTATAGGTGTGAGAGGGGAATCAAGGATGGCTCCAGCTCCAAATGCACCCCCTTTCCACTCCCCCACCTCCACTTTGCTTTACTACCCTTTTCTAACCCTAAGGACTCTCACATTGACTTACCCAAGTGCTGCAGTGTGACCTCTGTCTCCCACCCCAGGCCTGCCCTCTCTGATGGTCCTCATACTCTACTTCTAAATGCCCTTTTATATTCCAAACTTTTCTACATGGTGTCCTTGTCTATGAATTCCCTGCAACAGTCACTGATCAACTAGTTTGCAAAAGTAACTGAAGACCAAGATGCTAATTTGAAAATGTCATTCACCCCTACCACCAGCACCCCATACATTCCCATTTTTAGTCTATCACCCCTGCCTTATCTCACAGTCATGAGCAATGCAGGAATTTTAGGTACTTTAGAGTTAATGGTGAGTGATGTGAGGCATGGGGGCCTTTTCTAACAGGAGCTACTTCATTGATGTTATCCTCACAGCAATCTGATCAGTGTTTTTATTCCCATATTTCAGACAGAAGGACTGAGGTTCCAAGATCCTGGGTTGAAGACATGGCTGGTAAGTAACAATTCGGATCCAACCCAAACTGCCTGATACCAGGGTCCGAGCTCTTCCCTCCACCCCATGTCCTGGTGAAGCACAAGGGTGTGCAATTAATTTCTGGGTAATAAGGAGATGGAAAATGGGCCTGCTCTCCAGCTGTGGCACATTCCTATTATTTTCAAGCTTCAGCACAAGAGAGAACTCAAAATGCTATCTGGTAAGTAGTTCTCTTGTTTTTAGTATTTGTTTCTAGTGTTCAGGACAGTTTTATGAATGACTCTTACTTCAGAGCTATACTCTGCCAATTTGCTAAAACTCCAAATTGCCTGCTTTATATTCTAGAAGACCCAAATGTGTTTATGAGCACAAGCTCTATGTCATTTTCAGTCCCCTGAAATAGTCTGATAGTAGGTTGGTGGTAAAGTAAAGTCAGAAGTTGAAGTTGGGAATTTTTTTTCATAGATACCTTGAAAGGTGTTGTTTACCATTTCCTGACAAGAGCTTGGGACCTGCTCACATCTGTCTCACCACATGTAATGTTACTGTACCATAGTAGGTCTATGCTGGGTCTCCTTATCCTTCACCTCTGTCTACAGGTTCAAGGAAGGAATGAACCATTAATAACCAACCCTGTCAATTTGATAGATCATGTCAACTTCTTTATTTGGGCCTGTAAACAGAAAATCAGAACTGTGGTTTCCTGCTGCTTTCCAAACTGGCTTTCAGCCGTGAACTTTATTCTTCCTGATTAGAAACAGAGACATTCTGGGGGAGATGGGAGAAAGGAAGGAAATGGTAATGAATCTTATCAAGGCAACTTGCAACCCTGGGATTGTGTCATTCAACTAGAGTGTGTTTATACAGGTAAGCAGACCAGTTGGTATCTGTTTCCTTTCCTTGGAAAATCTTTGTGTCACAACTAGTTTTCGTATAATACTAAGATTTACTCATTAATTTACATCGGTAGTCATTTACCTCTTAGAAGAAGCATAGCACTACAGACCTATATTAAATTTTTTAGATATTTAGAAGATAATCTTATGTTTTGTAAGAGTAACTTTTAAATTTATGTATTCTGCTATTAAACTTCAGCAAGCAATCAAGCAGCCATACAAGAATAGTAGCTGTAACTTGTTTAGGTGCAATTAGCACTCAAATTAATTGATTTTAAAATGTAGTAATAAATTTAAAAGTATTACATAATTTTCTAAAAGTCACAAATAAAATATCATCATTTGTGTTTTATTTCCCCAGGCTGTTTTTATAAAAATTCATGCATGAGCATTTAATGAGGTTTGCTAAAAAGTAGAATAGCAAAAGGGAATTACCATGTATTCAACCATACCATCTGTTATTACCATTTATAACAAGACTGATTGATGTGCTAGGCACTTCACATCTGTTACCATATTTAAATATCTGAATAAGCCCAGTGTCCTGAAAAAGCAATATTATCAGTGGATTGCATGGTAGAGAGTCTGCAACAGTTAAATTTTCAGTTTTATTTTGCTCAATCTTAAAATTAGTTTGCAATTCTGAACATAGTTAAAGCTTATAATGGGCACATTGTCCTCAAGCTTAGAGTTATTATCTTTCTTTTATTTAGTCAATAAACAGTGTTTATTGAGCAACTACAATGTAATAAAGTCTGGGGTGAATCAGATACAAATTTAATTCTAGTAAAATTATAATCAAATGTAATTTAAATCAAAACATTTTGTGGAACAAACTCTTTCATGAAACTTTCATATGGTGATTTAAAATTTTGATGGAAAAGCACAAATAGCAAATAATTGCCAGGGCTATTTTGCAAAAAGAGAACAAAGTAAGGAGGAGTCTCCATTTAACATATACCGGACTTACAATACAGAGATAGGTAGATGAATGGATCTTAACAGAAAGCCCAGAAACAAACTTACACATATACGGAGCTATAGATAGATAGATAGATAGATAGATAGATAGATAGATAGATAGATGATAGATAGATAGATGATAGATAAAGAGATAGATAATAGATAGATGATAAAGAGATAGATAGCTAATAGACAGATGATTGATAGATAGATGGATGTATGTATTTTAAATATCTTTAAAGCCCTTTGAAGTGGATGAAACACTCAGGTTTGACACCGCCATATGACTGAGTTCTGACCAATGGAATGTGTAAAGATGGCTCCCCAAACCTGGCCCATGAAACCTCCCTTGTAATATTCCATGTTCTTTTTTTCCCTGGCCTGTTAGACAGATGTAGAAAATCTAGTGGAGCTCTCGGAGGACAAAAAAGATGGCATAGTCACTAGATGGAATGAACCCTGAATAGGCTGCATGGAGCAGAAAGCCCACTTCACCCTCTCTGCATACCACAGTGGAGAGCCATATAATCAAGAAATAAACCCTTGTTGTGTTAAACCATTGAACATTAATATTGTTATAGCAGTCAGTATATTTTGAATGATGTACCATATAATTGCATTCACATCCCTGTCTCTTCCTGTTAAATAGTGAGTTTTTGAGGGCAGAAACATGTAATTCTTCATCCAATGTTGCTTAGCAAAAAGATGATCAATAAACATTTATTAAATAATATTCAACTAATGCAGGAAAAAGGACTAATATATTTTATAATGTTTTCCTTATACCCACTTCTCCTAAAGTGATTGTTCAAACAACCATGCACAGAAAAAAGTTCTTAAACATTAGAAAAATAAAATAGAGAGCTAACCAGATTTCACCATTTCTCAAGTATTCTGGGTATCTGACATGTTGCTGCAATAGAGAAATAAGAGATTGATCTGGTAGTCTCCTAAAGGCACAATCCTACATCCTTCAAAGCAATGAAGGAAAGAAAACTTTCCATCCATCATTCTCATAATGACAAGAACAAAATTCTCTACATTCTGTAAATCCAAATTAATTCTGTCTGTAAGATTTCATTTGAAACAAGAAAACTTTATGGAGTAATTTTCTCAAGGCTCTTTTGACCAGATAGGCTTTTTAACACAAAATTTAACGAGGCCGCCATTTGGCACAACTGAGTCAAAATACATTAAAATGGCATTTAATGTACCATCTTTCCCCCTCTTTTTTAATTACCAAGAAATAGTTAGAACACATTAACTCCAGGAAATTCTTAGGAGACTTTCATTTTAAGGATATTTATATATGTATTTTATTGAGTACTGAGAGAATCATTAAGTATATAATGAAGGATTCCCTATGGAGATCAAAGCTAATATTAGTGGATCAAACTAGTGCCAAAGTATCCTCCCTTTCCCAAAATTCTATGTATTTCAGGAAGTCCACAAAAAGCATATATGCTTATCTTCATTTTCAAATTTTAAAAACCAGCTATCATGATTAAGCAGAGGTTCTTGTATTGATTTAAAGTAAATTAGTATGGCTATTACAGCTTTAAAAGAGAAACCAGAATTTGACACTTGGACCATTCATTCATGTAAATTCTTAGACAATGGATAGTTGCTTTAGTTAAGAATGATTGATGGCATAGCATGGAGGACATTAGGAGAAGGAAGGGAAAAATGAAGGGGGTAGGTATCAGAGGGGGAGACGAACCTTGAGAGACTATGGACTCTGAGAAAAAAACTGAGGGTTTTAGAGGGGAGGGGGGTGGGGGGATGGGTTAGCCTGGTGATGGGTATTAATAGAGGGCATGTACTGAATGGAGCACTGGGTGGTATGTGCAAACAATGAATCATGGAACACTACATCAAAAATTAATGATGTAACATATGGTGATTAACATAACATGATAAAGTAAAAAAAATAATGATGTATTGTATGGTGACTAACATAACATAATAAAATTTAATTTAATTAAAAAAGAAAAAACAAATAAACATGAAATTTGACAAATAGAAAAAAAAAGAATGACTGATGGCCTTTTTGGAAATGAATTTGGTAAATACATGCCTCGATTATCTATAGTTTGTCTGCCAGATGGTGTCTGGGTGTCTCCCCATCCTTACCCTCCCTTCTACCCCAACTCTTACCCCTCATGCCTTACTACTTTCTTTGCCAAGGAATGGAGTGACAATGATGATGTCACACATTTCTCAATATTAAAAGGAGTAGAAATTTTAATATAGTTTGTTTTTGGATTGTGTGAAAAAGTCCACACATCAAAATGGCTGCCTTTACAAGACAACTATAGAATGCCATTTATCCTGTTTATTCTTCTCCTGTCTAACTCCTACCATTTTATCAACTTTTGTTTTGCCTGAATGGCTTCCTGTCAAAGTAACTTATGGTGCTCGGTTTGGTAATTTGGGTTCCTAATTGTTGAGCATCTGCTATCTCAGTACACGAATAAAAGCACATACATTTTCTTAATATACTTCCATATATAAACTCATATTGTAAATGTTGTTTATGATTTTCATCTTAGCCAAAAAACAATCCCTGCTTCAATTAAACTAAAAGTTATAAGTAAGTTTCTTGGGGAAAAATATAAGAAAATGTCTTAAAGCGCTAAGAGGAAATTGAATGGCAAGATACATCTCTGATTCTGTTCTTTGACATGTTTAAATTCATGTTCAACAACCCAATATATTTTCTAATAATTCAAGACTAAGACAAAATTTTTAGTATTGTTTTTCCAGGTCAGTCAGTTTCATTATGCAAATGCATCTGGTGTGCAGGATGCTGGGCTGTAGATGCCATGCACGCACACAAAAAGACACCAGTCCTGATCACAAAGAATGAAATGAAAGCAGGGAAAGATGGTTTTATAATTAGGAACTTGAATTAGATGCCAGTGCAGGATGTAGTTAGCATGTTGAATTTAAAATTTCTGTAGAATCTGACTTTAAAAAAAAAAAGGCTTTACCATAAAAAGTCCAAATAACGTCACTATGTCCAAGCAATGTTTAAATCAAGCAGAAAGTAGTAAACCTCATACAATAGAAGTAGCAGTTTTTTCAGAGCCATTTCATGTCTTCTGTTACAATGCTTACAAATGGAAATGAAGCACATTATGGTTCAGAAGAAATGAGACAACAAATGAAATGTTATCTAGACACATTCCATCTCTTGAAAGCTTTATGCTCTGTTGTTTTTATGAGAAGGATTACTCTGTTCTGAATATCTCTATCCAGAAATGTCCCCCAAGAAGATACCCTAGGCTTTAAAAGAATAGTGGAACAACCAGAATCCAAAAATAGTTGGGCAAGGGGCAGGAGGCCTCAGGGAGTCGAAGAGACTTCTTGGCATATTCCTTTGATGAGATGTGAACACTGATGATGGATTGCAGTTACTATTTTCTCTCATGATTTAGTTTTATAATTATGTAATAAAAATGGCATTTTATGAGAAAAGCAATGCTGTAATATTGATTAAGCATAGTTATGAAAGAGAGGGAAGCCCCCCAAACATTTTAATAGTAATTATTCAGTTTTTTCCTTTCATTTTCTGCAATCTCTCTTGTATGGCCCCCACCTACACCAAAGTTTTCTCATTTTATACTGGCCCAAACTCTTAATTTTATTTCTCCTGAATAAATGGTTCCCCTGTCTCCACATCCTCGGGTCCTTTAAATTTTTGAGAAAATATATTAAAAGTCCAACTGTAGGTCAACTTCTACTTTTCAACCTTCCACTTCAGTTATTTCTTAGTCCTCCTCTTGCTTGACCTCATAGCAGTATTCAGTAAAGTTGAACACTTCCTTTCTTCTTGAATATATTCTTTACTTGACTTTGGCACATCACTCTCTCTGAGCTCTCCCCTTACATCACTGGCTGCTCCTTCTCAGTTACCTCTGGTGACTCCTCCACATCTACTTGACCTCTTTAAACACTGTCCTGTCTATCTACAATTTCATGTGGTCCACGGTTTCATCATGGCTTTAAATAGCTATATGCCACTGATGCTCAAAGCTATAGTTCATTCTAGACCTCTCACCTGAAATTCTTTCTGCCCATTCAAAATCTCTACAAGGATGTTTAATACAAATTTAAAGTCAATGTGTTCAAAACAGAACTTCTGATTTTCCCCTTGACTCTAATTTTCCTGCAGCAGGCTCATCTCTACCAATAACAATTGATCTATCCAGTTGGATGTTTGGGCCAAAAACCTTGTGCTTTTTTTTTTTATTCCTTTCTTTCCTCGTAATGTGCCAGTAATTTTTAGGAAATCTTGTTGGCTCCACCTTAAATATATATCCATAATCCTACCAATTCTCAGTATCTCTTTCTGTTCCAGTTTTCTCATCCATATCCACAGGCTATAACATTGGTTAAGGTATTATCATCTCTCACCTGAATTATTGCGATAATTTCCTTAATTGGTTTTCTTTTTTCCTTTTCTGTTTCCCTATAGTCTATTCTCAACACACAGCCAGTGATCCTTTTAAAACTTAAGTCAAATCATGTCTTTCTTCTGCTCAAAACTCTCCAATGGTTTCCTGTCTTTCTCAGAGTAAAAGTCTTTAAACCTTAAGTGATCTGGTTCCCCAATAGTCTGTGACCTCACTTCTGTCATTCTTCTCATTGGTTGTGCTCCAGCCATACTGACTTTCTTGCTTTTCCTTGAATACCTGCTTACCACTCTGCCACCTCAGAGCCTTTGCATGAGCTGTTCCCTCTGCCTCAGATCATCTTTCTCCCAACCCTTATTTTATTCAATTATCTGCTCACCTTATCAAAGAGACCTTCCCTGATCACACTAATATAAAAATAGCAACACCTCATTTTCTATCTCATTAATCATGGTTAATTTTCCTCTAAGGCACTTTAAAACAATCCAGTGCACTGTATTTTGTGTTAGAAGGGAATCCCTGAACTACCTTACTGGACATAGAGAAAATCTCCTGGAATAATTAACAAAGAGGAGGCAAAATATTGCCAGGAATAAAGAAGACTAGGCAGAGGCACTGGGGGAAGACTGTGTTTAAAGGAAAAGAACTTTCTCTCTGTGGGCAAAACCTAGTGCTGCCAGACAACTAGCTCTCATGGTTCCCAAACTGCCTTAATGACTCTGAAAGGGGTTAGTAGAAAGGTGGGGAGAGATTTATAGTCTTATATATTTTTGCATAAGCAATGTCTGAGGTGTAAAGAAACTTCAATCATTGTTAGCATTAGTTTCTTCCAGTCTTTACCATGTTGAATTAAAACAATGCTCAAACTGCAGGGTTTTCCACAACAGAGCGGGTATCCCAATGGTCTAGGGTAATACCCTGAATGGGATGGCTCTTCGCAAGGCCACACTCTTTTCTTATCCCCTCATCTGAGGTAATGGTTTTGATGGAGAGTGGTGAGTTGTAAATGCCATAAGACATCAGAAGTCTGGGAGCTGGTGCTGGGCCCACCATGGCTTACCTCCAAATCCCTGGCTTCCCTAAAGCTGAATGCCTGGTTCTAGGCTTATAAAAGCAACACTCTGGCAGACATTTCTTTGAAAATTTGCACCCAAACTACAATTTCAGGGATTTGAGAAACCACAGAAATAGCTTTTTCTTTCCATTTCCAAAAGTAGAGAAATAGAGGGTATTTTTAAGCGTAACAAGATTTTCTGATTAAGTGGCTTCTTAACTAAGCCCTCCTAACTGGCTAGTATTAACTGTCAATATCCCCAGACAGCATCTTAAAGCAGGGGAAGTGTGCTGTATACATCTTCCCCCTATCCCCACCCCACCCTGAAACTCTCTCTCCAACTCTGACTTCCCATCTGTGACCAAGAGGCAGTGATTTTGTGCTCTATTCTTTTCACTTGTCATCCCCTTCCCTCATCAAAAGGTGCTCTCAGAAAGCAATCTGATATTGGTTATTTTGTTTCCTCTCTGTTTGTTCTTCTCTCCAGTAATGTGAAAGTCACCATGAGCCATCAGGAGGATGGAAGTAGAAAATGGAAGCAAACTTAGGTCATATACTAAGACAGCAAGATTCACTTGCCAAAACCTGTCAATGAAACAAAACCAGGACAGGGGCTGCACTGTAGTCAGGGCAAGAGGCATTCATTTGGGGAAGGGGCATACACAAAAATGATTCACAGGCAAATCCAAGATCAAAGTGAGTAAAGGATTGAAGAGATTATGTTTTGGGCAAAGCATAGGAAATAGGACATGTATACAGTTGGTTAAGATGAATACCTGACTTGTATGTGTGTGGGGGTGGGGGTTCCTCTTTGGAAAACTAAAGACTACTGGGTATTAGCACATTTCTACTGTTCTTATAGAAAGCATTAACATTTACCAAGCACTTTCTTTATGATACGCACTGTGCTATGGGCTTTACTTGCATTATTTTATTGAATTCTTGTGACTATCATATGGTGTAAACACCATGTTTATCCTCATCACTTGCTTAAGCTTATAGAGTAATATGAGTAGAACACAGGCTTTGAATCCAACTCTAGCTGATTCTAGAAATAATGCCCACTCTACACAGCTGTATGGCCTCTACTGGGTTGAGTGCTGGATTAACATACAGCCTGTATTTGACATACAGCAACACTCCCCAGTATGTAAGTAGAATGCTACCTCTTCCAAAGCCTTCCTCATGTAATACCATTCCCCTGAGGCTTTCAGTGATTCTTATGGTTCTCTGGGTTTTGTGATGATAATGTATCTGTTTTGATATCTTAGAATTTAATAAGCTACCCTCAGCCTGCAAGGATCTGGTCTCTAAAATATTACCTCTGGAATAAATCTAATATTCCTTTTAATCCAATCCAGATGTGCCTAATGAAGTCAGTCTTAAATTGGTAACACAAAAAGGAAATTATTACAAAGGCATGAATAGTGACATTATAAATTTTATCATTTCCTAGGAACACAACAGGTTAACCAAATACTCCACTAGGATTCCTAAATCCCCCATAATTGTGGTCCAGGGGACACACTGCCCAAAGTCTCTGAAGGGACTTTTCCTGATAATTGGAGTACAATGTCTAACTCCATTTCTAATTCCCTAAATGCTATTCTGGAATACATCAATATTGAACGAATGTTTGCCTTGGGTCTTCTCAGCCCAGGGACTCGTGCACTATCACACCATTTATTGGCATTCATTCACTCAACATGGAATCACTAAGCATCTACTCTGGGCCATGCCTTAGGACTGAACAGTGAACAGGATAGGCACTGTCCCTTGAGAAGCTTATGGTACAAAGTGGTAGCTGAACCACACTGTAATGTAGAGGGTACTAACCATGAAAGCATCCCATTCTATCTCCTAACGAGTTGTACTTTCCAGCCATACTTTTAATCTTAATAAGAAATGCTATGGGGTCCTTCACTCAGGTTGAGATTGCTCTGGGGTCTCAGTTAGATGAAGACTTTTCTTGATAGACTTGAGTTTCCCGACCATAATTCGATATAGAATAAATTTATTCCTGTTTCTGTATATTCCTGCTGCATATGCAGTTTTGTCTTCCTGGAAAACTTTTCTTTTCCACTTTGTTTATCTAATCCTTGCCTTCCTTCAAAGCCTAGCTCAGTTTCCCTTCTCTGAAACATTCCCTGACGCAGGGAATTCTTCACCTAAACTCTCAGGACATTCATTATTTGTGCCACTTGTTGTCATGACTCCTTAGATTATTTATCTTTTCTTATATCTACCCTCTAGGAGTTTGTGTTTTTTTACCTCTTCATCTTTGTATTCTGATGTTTAGAAAAGTGCCTAACATTTCATAGTTACCCAGAAAATGTTTACTGATAAAAACACATATTTCTCTATGAACTTGATTATTGAGCTCTAAACGTATTCAAAGAAAATACTTTGTGATAATGAGCTTTTGGCCAGGGAAATTCACTTTTAGACTGAAGATCTGCATATCTCCTTTTAAGTATCTCTTCATGCCATGAGTCAAGAGGTCATCTTTCTCCTCACTGTTCCCAAGTGTGGTGGTATATTACAGAGAGGAAGCAGGAAGAAAGAAAGAAGAAAGACAGAAGGTTTATGTTTTGCAATATGGCTACAGTAGCTGATACTCTGTAGGAGTAGCTGGTTATTTATACCAAGTGTTGTATAGGCACTATAAATTATTGTGAATAAAGAATTGAGTGAAAATCCCAGATAGGTCACTAGGAATTAGGAGAACAAACAAAACAATGAGTTAAAATACTCATCATCAGAAAATGTTAATGGGGCACCTGGGTGGCTCACTTGGTTAAGCGTCTGCCTTTAGCTCAGGTCATGAGCTTGGAGTCCCAGGACTGAGCCCCACATCAGGCTCCCTGCTCATCAGGGAGTCTGCTTCTCCTCCTGCCCCTCACCCCACTCGCGTTCTTTCTCTCTCACTTTCTCTGTCTCTCTCTCTCTCTCTCAAATAAATAAATAAAATCTTAAAAAAAAAAAAGAAAATGTTAAGAACATAATAGAGGACAGGATGATTCATTTGATCAAAGACCAGGGAATTTACAAGTATCCAGAACATAATCTAGGCAGAAAGGGAATCTGAAACCAAATCAAGCAAAGAACCTGAACAGCAAAGTTCAGGAATTCAGAGCAATAATTTTACTAAACCTTACTTAAATTTTGGTTAACCGACTGAGACACCCAGGCACCCTGGCAAAATGAACTTAAATACTGTATTTTAATCAACCCAATATATTCACCTTTCATTTCTCTGTGTATTCTATATAAAAACTATTAATGAGTTATTTTTCTTTTTTTCCATATTAATTCTTCCAAATATGGCATGTATTTTATACTAAGAACATCTTAGTTCAAGTTCTCAACAACCAGATGTGGCTGGCTACCATATTGGACAGCACAGTTTTAGCCTACTGGTGAGAGTCATTTCCTGCTACTGTTAGTTTTTGGGTTGCTTCACCATCACTCCTTGTTTTGTTTTTTAGCTACGACATTACTTGCATAACTAATTACCTGAATTAAAACCTCTTGAAGAAGTTTCTGGGGTTTTTTAGAGCCTGTCTAAAACAGATTTATTAACAATACTAAAGAAGGAATATCAGAGGGTCAGCCATAGAGGGGAGAAAAAAAGAGTCAAAAAAAAAACAAACTAAAATTTGTATAGAGGGGCACCTGGGTGGCTCAGTCAGTTAAGCGTCTGCTTTCGGCTCAGGTCATGATCTCAGGGTCCTGGAATCGAACCCCACATTGGGCTCCTTGTTCTCCCTCTGCCTGCTGCTCCCCCTGCTGTGCTCTTTCTCACTCTGCCAAACAAATAAATAAAATATTTATAAAAATAAATAAATAAATAATAAAATTTGTATAGCACCACAGAAGATTTTGAATAACTAAAGCAATCGAGCTGGAAGAACAAAACAGGATGAATTATACTTCCTATTTCAAATTATATTACAAAGCTATAGAATCAAAATAGTATGGTACTGGCATAAAAACAGTCCCATAGAACAGTGGAATAGAATAGAGAGCCCAGAAATAAACCCATACATATATATGTCAACTACTATTTGACAAGGGAGCCAAAAAATCTCAATGTGGAAAGGAAATCCTATTTGCCACAACATGGATGAACATAGAGGACATTGGGCTCAGTGAAATAACCCAGACAGAGAAAAAAAGATTGTTTGAGCTAAAAAAAAAAAGTAAAACTCATAGTAACAGATAGTAACAGAATAGTATGGTGGTTACCGTGGGCTCAGGCAGTGGTGAGGGGTAGGGAAATAGGGAGGTTGATCAAAAGGTACAAAGTTTCACTTATAAGGTGAATAAGTTCTGGAGATCTAATGTACAGCAAGGTGATAACAGATAATAATAATGTATTATATACTTAAATTTGCTAAGAGAGTAGATCTCAAGCATTCTTACCACAAAAATAAAGGGAGCTATGTGAAGTGATAGATGTGTTCATTAGCTTGATTGTGATAATCTTTTCACAATGTATGTGTGTATACACACACACACACACACACACACACGTATGTGTGTAACAAAATACTTTTCACAATGTATCATTTAGTGATCATACCTCAATAAAACTGGGAGTGGGTGAAGGATCACAGAAGCAAACTAGTTATAATGACCAAAGCACTGTCCAAAGAGAGCAATTTTTGGCAGTCAGACTCTTAGAATTATAACTAACAACATTACCAGTCATGTTAGGAAAGGTGCCTCAAATTCTTTCAGCAGACACACTTTATCATTCAACTCCTCCTCCTTTTCTTCCCCTGCTCCATTATTGTAATTCCATGCACACTAGGCAATCCTCTTTACAATGTGGCTTCCTGTGTAGGTCTGCCTATTAAATAGAAAGCACTAGCTATACAGATTCAAAAATCTGGTCTTCCTTTTTGTGACCTCACTGGGCACTTGCAGTAGGTGTCCTCATCATGCAGCATCTTGCCTGCAGTCAGAAACTTGACCTGGCAGGTCTTAACTCTTTGTGCTTGAGCCTCTGCCACCTCTTCTCCTACTCAGCTTTTATGGCCATAGAGAGTTTATGGCCATAGAGACACCAAAGGAACTGTGGTGTCTAGTGGTCCAAATCCATATTTTTTTAGAGATTGAATTAGTGAGATCCACGGGATTTAAAACGTTGCCCCAAATCATGCAGCAAGCTAGTAGCAGAACAGATATGACCCATGTTTTCTGTTTCTTAAAACAGTGTTCATTTCACATATTAGATTATTACTTTAGGTCCTAGATAAAAATCTCAGTTGTATTCGTCTAGCATGTAGATTTCCCAGTGCAGAAACTCATGTATTCCTTGCCCTACCAACAAATGACAGTTTATTTGCAGTTTAATGCGTGATATGAATTTGGGAATTAAGGTTAGGATCTGAGATGTTGCATTTAATATTATGAACACTTGAGCACAATGTGCAAAGTTGGCAAAAGTCTATTATTCTCGTTCTCCAAGCAAGTATGATTTAACCATCTTTTGCTGGATGATGCAAAAAAAAAAGGTAATAAAAAATGAAATAGAATCCATCTCAAATAATAAACTATTTTGTTTAGGTTTAAAAATAACATATATGAAGATTCAAACCAACAAAATATAATAAGATTCATTCATTCATCTATTCACTGGGTGTCTGTACTAGTCAAAGGTCTAGGCAATGAGGAAATAGCCAATGAACAAAATAGTTCAAGTTTCTGCCCTTATGGAAAGTAGATCCTGGTGGAGAAGTCACCTAAGAAACAACTGTCAGATGAAAAGAAATTATAGAAAGTGGTAAATGTGGAGAAGAAAACTGCAGGTTGCCATGATCAAGAACATTTGGGGCACTTACTTTGGATAGGATAGCTAGGAAAGGCCTCTTTAAGATGATGATCCTTATGCTGAGTCCTAAATTAAAAGACTTTGCCACTCTTTGGGAAGAGAGAAAAGCATTCTAGGCAGAGGGAAAAGGTATAAAGCTACTAGGGTAGTAAGTTTTGGAATTTTAACAGTACATGATAAACTGGAAAAATTTGGAATATAGGCAATTTTGTTTCATAGTAAGGTAAAATCAGCCTTAATTCAGATTTGATTTATCATCAAATGGGGAGAGTAGTCTCAGTTACATGTATGGACACAAGGAACTGAGTCCATTTATAGCTCTGGTGCACACGTGGCTCCTGGAGTCTTCCCATAGAGTGCCTGAAGACTGTGACAGAAAACAAATAGGTTAAAATAAAATGCCCTGGGTAAGGGCTCCCAAAATAAAGGGAGTGTTCCCTCTTAATAGATAATAGAGCATGGGAATATGCCCATTGGGTGCCAAAATTTCACTGTTATATGTATGTTTGTGAATGACTGTGCAAGTGCCCTGAGTATTGATTTTGTAGCTACAAATAAATTTTAGCAAGTAGGCAAATTCACAGGTACAGAATCCATGAATGGTGAGGGTCAACTGTATGTATATTAAGTATGTTTCAGACTCTGTGCCAATCACTTTGTGTATTGCTCTATCTTATTCTCATAGAAATTCTATGTAATAGTCTACACATTGAGATTAAATTCTCAAAGTCACACAATTTGTAAGCAATGGAGCTAAGATTCCTACCTTGGGGTCTCTGAATGCAAAGCCCATGTTCTTAGCCATTATACCGAATTTTCCTCATAAATATGAAGCTTCCCATGTGTTTCTTGCCTGGGTGGAGGTCAGTGAATGAAGGCCATGTTCTATATTTCCAAATGGTCACTTCTTTAAAGGATGAGTATAATCTATTGCTGATTTACCCTGTCAGTTATATCACACTATCTTTTCACTTAACCTCCATGCCTTAAAATACTCACTTGTCATAGGAATAGTTGTTCAGCTCAGATACATAAGTCTGAATTGTTTAATAGGGAGGGTGATCAATGCTACAAGAAAATCTTCTGAATTTAAGGCATAGGCTCCAAAGTTCAAATCCATATAGTGTTTGAGTTTGTGGAATTGGATCTCCCACCATCACTGAGCCATAATATAAATTTTAACATGACAGGGAATGTAAAATTGTGTTCTCAAAATAACAGAAATACATTATTGTAAAAGGCATCACTTATTGAAATCTTATTTAATGATTGAAAACACAATTGATGAGACACTAATTTCTATGTATAATGGTATTGGAAAAGCAATGAACGTTTTCAAAGCTTGCACATACTTTGTTCCTTTTCCAAATAAACCCTATGGGAATCTATATATTCAATCCTTAACTACCTTCCAAAATTTCCTCCTACTGTCTTATTGTTAAGTGGTCTGTTTTTAAATATATTCTGCAATGAGTATTAGTTTCATGACTGAACACCAAGCTTATTAAACTAAGCACTTGAAATACTGGGATCTAGCAACTCACAATTCCTGATTATTTTGTATTGTTCTGTATCAAGTATATTACATGTCGGTCCCCTCAAGTATATTACATGTCAGACCAAAATAATATTCAGCAATACCCACATCCTTCACTCCTCTTTTCATGAGGGTGTGGTGCTCATTGTTTATTGCTTAGAGGAATTTGCCAAGAACAATGGCTACTCAAGCCAGTAGCATTTATTCCAGCTGCATCTTGAATTGATTAAAAATGATTTCTCCACTGGGTGGAGCAAGATGGCGGAGGAGTAGGAGACCTGGATTTCATCTGGTCTCAGGAATTCAGCTGGATAGGGATCAAACCATTCTGAACACCTACGAACTCAACAGGAGATCGAAGAAGAGAGTAGCAACAACTCTCTGAACAGAGAAGCGACCACTTATTGGAAGGTAGGACGTGCGGAGAAGTGAATCCAAGGCGATATTCGGGAGGATAGACGGCGGGGGAGGGGGCCTCTGTCGGCCGCTTCTGGCAAGTGATAGAGCCGCAGAGCACAAAATCGGAACTTTTAGAAGTTGGCTCCACTGAGGGACGTCACTCCAGTGGCTAAGTGGAAGGTGAAAACCTCGCGGGACAGTGTAGACTCAGGACCCTAGGGGTCACAGAAAAACTGGGGGTGCCTGAGTGCAGCAGAGCTCCCAGGTATCGGAGCAGGGAAACCGGCTGCAGAGACAGAGCTGAGGCGTGGGCTCTCAGCTTGGGGTGGCCATAAACTGTGATCTGCGGCCCAGCTGGGCCACTGTGCCTCCAGCAGGGACCCAGCAAGCAGCAGAGCTGGGGAGACTCCCCTTCCTCCCCCAGGAGGAGCGGCGCGGGAGTGCACCGCAGGAATCTGCTGGGTTTGGAGACTCCACGCGGGGTCGGGTGCCAGAGATAGAAATGCTCGGTCATAGGCCGGGTGCGAACGGAGTGCGCCGGAGACCGGGGGGATGGGAGTGATTGACTGCTTTTCTCTGGGGGTGCACTGAGGAGTGGGGCCCCGAGTTCTCAGCTCCTCCAGGCAGAAAGTGGGAGGCCACCATTTTCACCCTGGTCCTCCAAAGCTGTACCGAGAGCTTGCAGGGAACAAAAGCTCCTGAGAGCAAACCTGAGCAGCTTGCTTAGCCCCGACCGACAAGGGCGGGGCAATTCTGCCTCCGGCAAAGACATTAGGGAACCACGGCAACAGGCCCCTCCCCCAGAAGATCAGCACGAACAGCCAGCAAGCCAAGACCAAGTTTACCGATCAAGGAGAACGGGAGAACTCCAGTGCTAGGGGAATACTGAACATAGAATACATGGCTTTTTTACCATGATTCATTAGTTTTTCAAAGTTAATTTTTTAAACGGTTTTTTGTTTTTTTTTTTTATTTTTCTTTTTCCCTTTTTCAACCAACATCTTATAAATCCCTTTTTTAAAAAAACATTTTTTATTTTTCATTTTTAGAGTCATATTTTATCCCTTCATAGTAGTTACCATTATTTTTGGCATATATATATAAGTTGTTCTCTCTTTAAAATTTTGAGGTACAGTTTCTTCTAACAGATCAAAATATACCCTAAATCACTAGTGTATGGCTTTGTTCTAGTCTCCTGCCTGATCACATTCTCTCC
>NW_027397087.1:16004201-16007264 GCF_003265705.2 Callorhinus ursinus | reverse complement strand
CTAGTGTATGGCTTTGTTCTAGTCTCCTGCCTGATCACATCTCTCCCATTTTTTTCTTTTCTTTTCTTTTTTTTTTAAATCTTCTTTCTTCTTTCAAACAACTTCTTATCTTATCAATTCTATTTATAAAACCTTTTATAAGTTTCATCTTTACAGTCATCTTCCATCCCTTCATTGTATCAACCCTTATTTTGTACGTATGTAAGTCTTTCTTCCTTTAAAATTTTAGGAGACACTTTCTTCTAACAGACCAAAATACACCCAAAATCTGGTGTGTGGCACTGATCTATGCACTAGCCCGATCATATTTGATCATATTCTGGGTTTTTTTGCTTTGTTCTGTTTTTGTTTGTTTTTATCTTTATCTTTTTTTTCTCTTTCTTTTTTCTTTCTTTCCCTTTCTTTTCCCCTGGTTTCAGGTCTTTTCTGATTTGTATAGAGTATATTTGCTGCAGATGTTGTTAACCTGTTAGCATTTTGTTCTCTCATTCATCTATTCTCCTCTGGACAAAATGACAAGACGAAAAAAATCACCTCAGCGAAAAGAAAAAGAGGTAGTACCATCTACCAGGGACCTACTCAATATGGACATTAGTACAATGTCGGACCTAGAGTTCAGAATCATGACTTTAAAGATACTAGCTGGGCTTGAAAAAAGCGTGGAAGTTATTAGAGACACCCTTTCTGGAGAAATAAAGAAACTAAAATCTGACCAAGTTGAAATCAAAAAGGCTATTCATGAGGTGCAATTAAAAACGGGGACACTAACTGCTAGGATAAATGAGGCAGAAGAGAGAATCAGCGATATAGAAGACCAAATGATGGAAAATAAGGGGGCTGAGAAAAAGAGGGATAAACAACTACAGGATCACGAGGGCAGAATTCGAGAGATAAGTGATACGATAAGACAAAACAACATTAGAATAATTGGGATCCCAGAAGAAGAAGAAAGAGAGAGAGAGACAGAAGGTATATTGGAGCAAATTATAGCAGAGAACTTCCCTCACGTGGGGAAGGAAACAGGCATCAAAATCCAGGAGGCACAGAGAACCCCTCTCAAAACAATAAAAATAGGTCAACACCCCGACATCTAATAGTAAAACTTACGAGTCTCAGAAACAAAGAGAAAATCCTGAAAGCAACTTGGGAGAAGAGATATGTAACCTAAAATGGTAGAAACATTAGATTGGCAACAGACCTATCCACAGAGACCTGGCAGGCCAGAAAGACTGGCATGATATCTTCAGAGCACTAAACGAGAAAAATATGCAGCCAAGAATATTATATCCACCTAGGCTGTCATTGAAAATAGAAGGAGAGGTAAAAAGCTTCCAGGACAAACAAAAACTAAAGGAATTTGCAAACACAAAACCAGCCCTCCAAGAAACATTGAAAGGGGTCCTCTAAGCAAAGAGAAAGCCTAAAAAAGGCATAGATCAGAAAGGAACACAGACAATATACAGTAACAGTCACCTTGCAGGCAATACAATGGCACTAAATTCATATCTTTCAATAGTTACCCTGAATGTAAATGGGCTAAATGCCCCAATCAAAAGACACAGGCTATCAGATTGGATTAAAAAACAAGACCCATTGATATGCTGTCTGCAAGAGACTCATTTTAGACCCAAAGACAACCCCACATTGAAAGTGAGGGGGTGGAAAACCATTTACCATGCTAATGGACACCAAAAGAAAGCTGGGGTGGCAATCCTCATATCAGACAAATTAGATTTTAAAACAAAGACTGTAATAAGAGATGAGGAAGGACACTATATCTTACTTAAAGGGTCTATCCAACAAGATGATCTAACAATTGTAAAATCTATGCCCCTAACATGGGAGCAGCCAATTATATAAGGCAATTAATAACAAAAGCAAAGAAACACATTGACAACAATACAATAATAGTGGGGGACTTTAACACCCCCCCGACTGAAATGGACAGATCATCTAAGCAAAAGATCAACAAGGAAATAAAGACTTTAAATGACACACTGGACCAAATGGACTTCACAGACATATTCAGAACATTCCATCCCAAAGCAACGGAATACACATTCTTCTCTAGTGCCCATGGAACATTCACCAGAATTGATCACATCCTAGGTCACAAATCAGGTCTCAACTGATACCAAAAGATTGGGATCATTCCCTGCATATTTTCAGACCACAATGCTTTGAAACTAGAACTCAATCACAAGAGGAAAGTCAGAAAGAACTCAAATACATGGGGGCTAAAGAGCATCCTACTAAAGAATGAATGGGTCAACCAGGAAATTAAAGAAGAATTTAAACAATTCATGGAAACCAATGAAAATGAAAACACAACTGTTCAAAATCTTTGGGATCCAGCAAAGGCAGTCCTGAGAGGAAAGTATATAGCAATACAAGCCTTTCTCAAGAAACAAGAAAGGTCTCAAATACACAACCTAACCCTACACCTAAAGGAGCTAGAGAAAGAACAGCAAATAAAGCCTAAACCCAGCAGGAGAAGAGAAATAATAAAGATCAGAGCAGAAATCAATGAAATAGAAACCAAAAGAACAGTAGAACAGATCAACAAAACTAGGAGCTGGTTCTTTGAAAGAATTAACAAGATTGATAAACCCCCGCCCAGACTTATCAAAAAGAAAAGAGAAATGACCCAAATCAACAAAATCATGAATGAAAGAGGAGAGATCAAACCAACACCAAAGAAATACAAACAATTATAAGAACATATTATGAGCAACTCTATGCCAGCAAATTAGATAACTTGGAAGAAATGGGTGCATTCCTAGAGATGTATCAACTACCAAAACTGAACCAGGAAGAAATAGAAAACCTGAACAGACCTATAACCACTAAGGAAATTGAAGCATCATCAAAAATCTCCCAACAAACAAAAGCCCAGGGCCAGAAGGCTTCCCAGGGGAATTCTATCAAACATTTAAAGAAGAATTAATACCTATTCTCCTGAAACTGTTCCAAAAAATAGAAATGGAAGGAAAACTTCCAAACTCATTTTATGAGGCCACCATTACCTTGATCCCAAAACCAGACAAAGACCCCATCAAAAAG
>NW_027397087.1:15981213-16004101 GCF_003265705.2 Callorhinus ursinus | reverse complement strand
TATTCACCATGACCCAGTGGGATTTATCCCTGGGCTGCAAGGTTGGTACAACATCCGCAAATCAATCAATGTGATTAAATACATTAACAAAAGAAAGAACAAGAGTCATATGATCCTCTCAATAGATGCAGAGAAAGCATTTGACAAAGTACAGCATCCTTTCTTGATCAAAACTCTTCAGAGTATAGGGATAGAGGGTACCTACCTCAATATCATAAAAGCCATCCATGAAAAACCTACAGCGAATATCATTCTCAGTGGGGAAAAGCTGAGAGCTTTCCCCCTAAGTTCAGGAACGCAGCAGGGACGTCCACTATCACCACTGCTACTTAACATAGTATTAGAAGTCCTAGCCACAGCAATCAGGCAACAAAAAGAAATCAAAGGCATCCAAATCAGCAAAGAAAAAGTCAAACTCTCAGTCTTTGCAGATGATATGATCTTGTATGTGGAAAACCCAAAAGACTCCACCCCAAAACTGCTAGAACTCATACAGGAATTCAGTGAAGTGGCAGGATATAAAATCAATGCACAGAAATCAGTGGCATTCCTATACACCAACAACAAGACAGAAGAGAGACAAATCAAGGGGTCAATCCCATTTACAATTGCACCCAAAACCATAAGATACCTAGGAATAAATTTAACCAAAGAGGCAAAGGATCTGTACTCAGAAAACTATAAAATACTCATGAAAGAAATTGAAGAAGACAAAGAAATGGAAAAACATTCCATGCTCAGGGACTGGGAGAACATACATTGTGAAGATGTCAATGCTACCTAGAGCAATCTACACATTCAAGGCAATCCCCATCAAAATACCATCCACTTTTTTCAAAGAAATGGAACAAATAATCCTAAAATTTGTATGTAACCAGAAGAGACCCCGGAATAGCCACAGGAATCTTGAAAAAGAAAAGCAAAGCTGGCGGCATCACAATTCCGGACTTCCAGCTCTATTACAAAGCTGTCATCATCAAGACAGTATGGTACTGGCACAAAAACAGACACATAGATCAATGGAACAGAATCGAGAGCCCAGAAATGGACCCTCAACTCTATGGTCAACTTATCTTTGACAAAGCAGGAAAGAATGTCCAGTGGAAAAAAGACAGTCTCTTCAACAAATGGTGTTGGGAAAATTGGACAGCCACATGCAGAAGAATGAAACTGGACCATTTCCTTACACCACACACAAAAATAGACTCCAAATGGTTGAAAGACCTAAACGTGGGACAGGAGTCCATCAAAATCCTAACGGAGAACACAGGTAGCAACCTCTTAGACTTCAGCCACAGCAACTTCTTCCTAGAAACATCACCAAAGGCAAGGGAAGCAAGGGCAAAAATGAACTATTGGGATTTCATCAAGATAAAAAGCTTTTGCACAGCAAAAGAAACAGTCCACAAAACCAAAAGACAACCGACAGAATGGGAGAAAATATTTGCAAATGACCTATCAGATAAAGGGCTAGTATCCAAAATCTATAAAGAACTTATCAAACTCAACACCCAAAGAAGAAATAATCCAATCAAGAAATGGACAGCAGACATCAACAGACATTTTTCCAAAGAAGACATCCAAATGGCCAACAGACACATGAAAAAGTGCTCAACATTGCTTGGCATCAGGGAAATCCAAATCAAAACCTCAATGAGATACCACCTCACACCCGTCAGAATGGCTAGAATTAACAATTCAGGAAATGACAGATGTTGGCGGGGATGTGGAAAAAGGTGAACCCTCCTACACTGTTCGTGGGAATGCAAGCTGGTGCAACCACTCTGGAAAACAGTATGGAGGTTCCTCAAACAGTTGAAAATAGAGCTACCATACGATCCAGCAATCGCACTACTGGGTATTTACTCCAAAGATACAAATGTAGGGATCTGAAGGGGTACGTGCACCCCGATGTTTATAGCCGCAATGTCCACAATAGCCAAACTGTGGAAAGAGCCAAGATGTCCATCGACAGATGAATGGATAAAGCAGATGTGGTATATATACACAATGGAATATTATGCAGCCACCAAAAGGAATGAAATCTTGCCATTTGCAACGGCATGGATGGAACTGGAGGGTGTTATGCTGAGTGAAATAAGTCAATCAGAGAAAGACATGTATCATATGACCTCGCTGATATGAGGAATTTTTAACCTCAGGAAACAAACTGAGGGTTGCTGGAGTGGTGGGGGGTGGGAGGGATGGGGTGGCTGGGTGATAGACATTGGGGAGGGTATGTGCTATGGTGAGCGCTGTGAATTGTGCAAGACTGTTGAATCACAGATCTGTACTTCTGAAACAAATAATGAAATATATGTTAAGAAAAAAAAGAAGAAGATAGCAGGAGGGGAAGAATGAAGGGGAGTAAGTCAGAGCGGGAGATGAACCATGAGAGATGATGGACTCTGAAAAACAAACTGAGGATTCTAGAGGGGAGGGGATTAGGGGGGTGGGTTAGCCTGGTGATGGGTATTAAAGAGGGCACATTCTGCTTGGAGCACTGGGTGTTATGCACAATGAATCTTGGAACATTACATCAAAAACTAATGATGTAATGTATGATGATTAACATAACAATAAAAATTTAAAAAAGAAAAAAAATGATTTCTCCATGCAAAGATTATTTTCACCTTGAGCCAAAGGATGACTTGGACTAAGAGATTTAATTCGATCATCAGAGAAACAATGATATGGAAATTGATTATGAAAGGATGGTTGTGCTTGTTTTCTCAGTTAGTACATGAATACCTCACTATTCAGATTTGACTAATCCAAATATCCAATTTCTGACTTAAATATACAGATATTACTTTCTTATTCATTGGATTTTTAAAAGTTATAGAAAATATGAATACATAAACTGGTGATGAAAATAAAAAATACATAAACTGGTGAAAGTATGAATACATAAACTGGTGATAAAAAATGGGGCTATTTGGTAAAGATCAGACTATGTACTTTGCTTTCAGTTTGTAATCGGTACACAAGTAACAAATGTTCCACTTGGGTACAATTAGTAATAGTCTGGATTAGTTCAGAAAAATTATCAACAGATAAAGAAAGGTCCTAATATGAGGAGTTGAGGTAAGAGAAAGAGTGAGTTGGCATCTTTGAAATAGTTTGTTCATTCCAGGGAGTGGGCAACGGCTGGAGCTGAAGTTCCAGTGAAATAAAAACATCCAAACTAAAGTGCATGAGGAATAGATATACTTCGACCATATTTATATGCAGGAAAAGAGATACTTTGAAGGTTTTACTAACTAGTGAGAATGGTGATTGGAAAGTAGATGAATTTAGGTGCCAATGTATGGATAAACTGGCAGAACACTGAGAAAAACTCAAAAGTAGGTATATTGGCAATTGTATGTTTTCACCAGCATAAGAAAACTAGAAATTTTCTCATGAGTACCTTCCACCTTTGCTGAAAAATCTAGTTTAATCTGAGGGACTCTGCAAGAAAAGGCAGGAGAGATTTTGTCCAAAGGACAGGTTATCTGGAGAAAATATGAAATTGCAATTGATTATTAAATAACAGTAGCCTAGAGTTGTAATAAGGAGAAGGGAGTTTGTTTAATGAAACATTTACAAATTTAGCTTATACCATACTCAATGAATCTTGCATGTTTCTAAATATACATCATCACTTAATACATATGCACTAGTGTTATAGGTGTGGCTTTTTTCTCACTAATATCATGTGGCAAGAAAGCAGGTTTGATAGATTATTTATGTATTATACACCTAACTCTCTTCTTTGAGGCAGAGGGGCAGGCCATTCTGACAACCTTGAGTGTCTTCAACCAGAAAAGAACAGAGTAGTTTTAAAAATATGTGGCATTTTTTTCTATTTAAATTAGTATTTTCATTGCTGTCTCATAATATATATGAGTATTTCTTTGAGGAGTTTTAGGTGTGGATTCACTCTTAATAACTAATATTGTTCCAATTATTATATTTTATAGGAATATCTACAGGAGTCTTCACATAAATTCATGTGAAGTACTTAGTACATTACAGGTACAGTGTAAGAACTGAATAAGCTTTACCAAGCTATAGTTTACATATTTCATAAAAATAGCTATTAAGATTTTCACTGCTAGTCAGGAAGTGACAACATTAATCATTGAAAAATTAAATATTTGTCAAAAAGAAGAAAAAATAAGTTGGTCAATTTTGTGATAACACTGCTACCAATTTCATTTTGTTCTTAGTTGATTATTAGTCAAGTCTATACACAACCAGCTCATCTCAACTTCATAAAGAGTTTTGACTTTAGCCTTAACATTTGAAATACATTCTTGCAGGTTTTCATCATATATTGTCCATACATTTCTGCCTCTATCTCCAAAACGTAAAACAGTAGACTCTAGATTCCCTGAAGAGAAACAGGTAAAATTTTGTGTGCTTTATCCATTATGTTTTAGCTCCAAATATGTGACAAACTGACCTTGGTACTGGAGATGTCCATGGAGGCTCTAGGCTGGTCAAGGAAATAAACACAGATGGATATTTGCAGCACAACTGCTGATAGAATGTGTGTGTGCTGAGTGCCATGAGAGCACAAATGAAATTATCTAACTGTGCCTGGGTTAGATGAGGGGATTGGTCTAGTGGTCGAGGAATGCTTGAACTTAGTAGTGAAAACTGAATAGAAATTGGGTAGGGAGACAATGGCTGGAGCACCCTCCAGGGAAAGGGAAAAGCTATGTGAAATTATGTCAGGTCATGAGAAATGTGAAGAGTAAGAAGAGATGAGGCCAAGCTGGGACTCCATCCTATAGCTCATTGAAGGAGAGACACTGAAAGGTTTCATGTTGCAGTATGAAGGGCAAGTTGTGAGGAAGAAGAATGAAAACAGAGGAACTAGTGAGAAGCAGAGTCCAGTGATTGATAAGGTCCCAAGGATAACACATATTTGAATTTATTTAACAAATATTTACATAGTACTTATGAGTTAAGCCCTGGTCAAAGCATTTTATAAATACTAACTCATCCCCTATAATACAACATCCCTATGAGGTAAGTACTGTTATTATTATCCCACTTATTTTTAAAGTTTTTATTTAAATTCCAGTTAGTTAACACACAGTGTAATACTAGATTTAGGTGTACACTATAGAGATTTCTTCCATACAACACCTGCTGCTCATCACAACAATGCCCTCCTGAATCCCCAACACCCATTTCACCTATCCCCCCACCCACCTTCTCTCCAGGAACCATCAGTTTGTTCTCTACAGTTAACTTTGTTTCTTGGTTTGTCTCTCTCTATTTTTCCCTTTGCTTGTTTGTTTTGTTTCTTAAATTCTGTGTATGAGTGAAATCATGTGCTATTTGTCTTTCTCTGACTGACTTTTTTTTGCTTAGCATAATGCTCTTTAGCTCCATCCATATTGTTGCAAATGGCAAGATTTCATTCTTTTTTATGGCTGAGTAATATTACATTATATATATTCCATTATATATATATATATATACATACACATATATATCATATATATGTGTATATATATATCACATCTTTATCCATTCATCAATCAATAGACACTTGGGCTTTTCTATAGCTTGGCTATTGTAGGTAATGCTGCTATAAACATCAGAATACATATATCCCTTTGAATTAGTATTTTTGTATTCTTTGTATCATCCTGCTCTTTTGACTGAGGAGACCAAGACACTAAAAGGTTAAGAATTTTGCTCAAGGTGACACAGCTAATGAATGGTAAAGCCAGGATTTGAACCCTGGGAGAGTGGCACCAGCATCCTTACTCTTAACCAAGATATCACGTTCCTTTTTTATATCCTGGAGAAGGAGTTTATTCCATGATATAGATAACTAGGTGGATGGTAGCATCATTGCAAAGACGAAGTGTAGAGCTAATGAATTCAGATTTATATATGTTGAGTTTGAGATACTTCTCTCCAACACTTTCCTCAGGTCTGAACCACAACAGATTAATTGTTGATTCTAGCTAATTATTTCTAGAGCCCTAGAAACTGGAATAAGCATCAATGTCAATGCTAGTCTGAAAGCTTCTTGGGGAGTTGGTAGTTTCTGTAAAATAAACGTAGTGGCACACCATGGAAGTTGGTGGGACTTGAGTACTCACACTCCTGCTACCCACTATCCTACTCCCCTTAAATCAGACCCCAACAGGGGGCAAATCACTGAGAACTGTACTACAGTATATTTGTAATAAAAGTTATTTCCTCTTCTCTCTCCTCAAATCCCATTACAAGGATAAAAGATCTTTCACATTTTATTGGGCACATTTTGTGCAACAGTCAGAGCCCAGAGTTCACTGAGTTAGGGTCATTGTGTTGTAACAAAAATTTCAAATGAATAAACATCTAGAAGATTTTGCTTTAATTCATTTAAGACAAGGCAATGAAAATAATGTCTGCCTAAGAGAACTAAACTCAGCCAAAACCTGCACATCAACTTCCATTGCTGTCAGCTGGAATTATCCTGAAATACTTAAAAGAGGTAAGACAGGTCTATGATTCATCATTGTGCCAGGGCTTTTTGTCTGTTGCTTATTGTTAGTTTTTTTTTTTTTTTCCACTTGTGAAGGTTTAAAAATGGGTACAAGATAAAACAAATTTTGGAAGTAGATTTCAAATCTTTGGTGGTTGTTGAATTCCATTACTTAATATTCTTGCCTCAGGAGGAGAGGGAAATAAAACATTTCTCAACAAATAGGTAAGTCTTGACATACTGTCCTGTCATGCAACTAGGAAATGGGGCAGAGAAAGACAAGTTGTTTTATATTTGAATAAGCATTCTTTCATGTGCAGTCAGTCCTCTGGGAATGTCTCTGAATTCATTCTGTAACTCTTAACTCTTCAAGATGCATACAATTTTCTCTAATTAAATTTCCGTGATGTAAGGGCTCATTCAATAGTTTACCCATTGTCCTAGAGCCTGGTGAGTTCTCCCTTAATTTCTCCCAGAAGTCCACAAGTCAGGAAGTCAGAAAACCACTGCAGACAAACACTCCTAAATTTTTGGCTGAGTTTGTAGATTAAATTAGGGGTATCTCTCTCCAAGTACAGGCTGTACCCATAACAGAATGATAGGCATGCCAAGCTACTCAAATAGTCCTTCCAATACCAACACATGGGTTTGTATTAAAATACTATATTATTATCCTTGGATAGAGTGAAATGACTTTTCCTTTTAGATCTTACTTATGAAAGTAATGAGTAGAATAAAATCCATAGAGTTGAAAAAAATCGCCTTAAATCCAACTTCATCTTTTCCAATATATCGGACTGTACATAAGACATATTTACCAGGATGTCAAAATCCTTTGATCTTAACATGCCCAACATCTCTGTAAGACATATTCTTCCTATTAGAGTTTCTACTTCAGTTAGTTCCATCATTATGTACTCAAACCAGAAATCCAAAAGGACTTTTCAATTCTTCCATTTCCGTAGTTCTCCACACCGATCAACAGCCCTGGCTTCATGTAGGCTCTAAAAATCTCTCAAGTACATTCTCTCTTTTCCATCACCACTGCCACAACCATTGCTTTATTTGCTTATGTTTATGGTCTGGCTCCTCTAAACCATGTTCTTATCTTTCTTTTTTCTCCAGTGAAGAGGTCTCGGACCACTCCAAGATTTTTCATACCTCCATCCCTTCAGTTCCAGAATGGGTCAGTTCCTTCAATGGCTACTATTTAGGTAACATCCAAAACCTCTATAAAGACCCCACATAGCTACTACTTTAGCTCAGAGAATTCTCCAGGTTTGCCTCTTATCCAGTTTCTTTGATTATCATCATGTTTTACTCACATTTTCCCTCTGTGATTTATTTTTTTTACTCAGCTTCTCCTTAGCTTTTTCAGCTGTTTTTCTCCCCTCTGGTTCTAAACAGGAAAGCCCTCAGGCAAGTGAAACTCCATCCCTATCTCCTACCCCAAGTCCTTCATACCAAATGTCAACAAGGGTCCATCTGGAGGGTGGATGATTCTCTGCCTTTGTATAACAACACCCTCTCTCTCCTCAACTGATTACAAATGCCTTTCATTGTCTTTTAAAACCCATCTCAAATGTATATTTGCAGCCTTATACGTGTTCCATATTTTTATTGCATTTATCACTCTCTATTGTGTGATAGGGGATACTTAAAATATCTTTTAAGTTTGCCATGACTGGTCTGTAAAAATGGGATAAATTAACTCTTGGGGCTGCCAACACATAATACTCAAAAAGTACCAAGAACTGGTGGAAAGGATGCATCTAACTAGGAATAGAAAGCCATATAAAGCATGTAGATACATCCCTGCCATGACTATTTTAGGGATTAGGTATAGCACTTTTGTAATTTAAGTTCTTATTTTGTACATTTAAAAACTTATGGCTCTACTCTGGAAAACAGTATGGAGGTTCCTCAAACAGTTGAAAATAGAGCTACCATATGGTCCAGCAATTGCACTACTGGGTATTTACCACAAAGATACAAATGTAGGGATCCAAAGGCGTACGTGCACCCCAATGTTTATAGCAGCAATGTCCACAATAACCAAACTGTGGAAAGAGCCAAGATGTCCATCAATAGATGAATGGATAAAGAAGATGTGGTATATATACACAATGGAATATTATGCAGCCATCAAAAGGAATGAGATCTTGCCATTTGCAATGACGTGGATGGAACTGGAGGGTGTTATGCTGAGTGAAATAAGTCAATCAGAGAAAGACATGTATCATATGACCTCACTGATATGAGGAATTCTTAATCTCAGGAAACAAACTGAGGGTTGCTGGAGTGGTGGGGGGTGGGAGGGATGGGGTGGCTGGGTGATAGACATTGAGGAGGGTATGTGCTATGGTGAGCGCTGTGAATTGTGCAAGACTGTTGAATCACAGGTCTGTACTTCTGAAACAAATAATGCAACATATGTTAAGAAAAAAGAAAAAGAAGAAGATAGCAGGAGGGGAAGAACGAAGGGGAGTAAGTAGGAGGGGGAGACGAACCATGAGAGACGATGGACTTTGAAAAACAAACTGAGGGTTCTAGAGGGGAGGGGAGTGGGGGGATGGGTTAGCCTGGTGATGGGTATTAAAGAGGGCACGTTCTGCGTGGAGCACTGGGTGTTATGCACAAACAATGAATCATGGAACACTACATCAAGAACTAATGATGTAATGTATGGTGATTAACATAACAATAAAAAATCTGCTCTGAAAAACTTATGGCTCTGAACATGGGAGAATTGATATAATTAGGTCCTCAATTTCACAAAATATCCTTAGAGAACTTTAGCAAAATTAGACAAAGAATGTTAATGCCTGTGCACACAGATTATCTTTGTATATCATCAGGAGTAGAAGATATATTTATTCACACACCAGACTGCTTAAAATGAAGTTGTTCAAAGAACTTATGACTTGCCTCCATTTGGTGAACGATGTGGAGAACAAAGACAAAAGGAAATGTGACAAATTAAATCACCTTATAACTTGCAGCTCATTGACAAATACTTGAGGCTGGCAGAGTATGACATTCCTCCAGGAATTCCCAAGGGTCTTAATGTTAATGCCTTGCTAGAGGAAAAAAAACCTTAGCTTGACAATATCCAGGCCTCTAGGATCCTGTAAGTCTTCTTGAACATACGAAAATCCTTTTGGAAACTACTCTTATCTCTACACAACAACTTAAAAGTATATAACCAATTGCTCCTCCCAATCCCCATGGATTCCCAATGGAAGGATGATGCTAAAGCAATTTCTCAGGCCCAGTTTGAAATTTCTCTGTTACATATTTCCACAAAGATTTTCTATCATTACTTTAAACTCAATATTCTATGTCCAAAGCTGATAGTAGTATCCCTCTCAAGAATGGATTTTCCTGGGGCGCTTGGGTGCTTCAGTCAGTTAAGTGTCTGCCTTCAGCTCAGGTCATGATCCTAGCATCCTAGGATGGAGCCGCACATCTGACTCCCTGCTCAGTGGGAAGCCTGCTTCTTCCTCTGCCTGTCCCTTTGCCTGCGACTCCCCCTGCTTGTGCTCTCTCTCTCTGTCAAATAAATAAATAAACAAAACCTTAAAAAAAAAAAAGAATGGATTCTCCTTTCTAAGCTAATGAGGCCATGTTTCAGTTGTAGAGATATTTGGATATTTGATTTATGAACAAAAGTTAGAGAAGCATCTTAAGTATATATGTTTTTTCTCAAGTCACTTGGAGGGTAGGGACAGAGTCTGCCTGTTTTCATAATTTTTACTTTACTTTTCAAAATTTCTACATCAACAGGGTTAGGCTTATCCAGAGTATTCAACCTAAGAAATAGCTGTAAAAAATATTTTTAAGAAAATATACCTGGGAAAATGGGAAATCAGAAGAAATAATGTATAAAATGTTGTACTCTTAAGTTTGCAATAGTATATTTACTTATTTATTTATTTATTGCAAGCAATTTTCATTATCAGTTAGGAATTCTGAGTTTACCAACCCAATTCTTATGTAATAGCATTTTAGGTTCCAAGATCTTTAATCAATGCTAATTAATAGATCAAAATTTTCTAATACAAGGATCTTGAGGGTTCAGGTTTATAAAAATTTAAAATAACACATTTCCCTTGGCTCTGTACTCACTAAAACAGTCAAACTCTCTATCCTACAAAGCTACTGAAAGGAGAAATCCTTGGTAGCTAATAATATCCTACAAAAGTACTCAAAAGGAGAAACTCCTTTGTTGCCCCCACTGGTGCGAGGTGAGTCGTCAGTTTTCCCACCATTCTCTAGGCCCACAAATATCATATATGTAGATAAAGCTCACAATTGACTGAAACTTCTCATCTCATGAGGTGTTTAAACCTCACCCATGAGATGATTCAGATTTGTTTATTCAACTGAAAACTATTTTCTGAACTCAACACAGAAACTCAATCAAACCAGTTCTTGGGTTGCAAGAAGATAGGAAGGTCACCAGAAGTCTACAGAAAGCAAATAGGAAGAAGCAAGTTCTTTCCAGGATATCGAAGACTTTTGTCTTTAGCTAGTTCCATGGAATAAAGCATGGAAATAAGGAAATTAATGGTTTTAGCATTACAAATGTACAGGATTTTAAAAGGTTAAACAAAGATGCCAGGGTAATTGTAGAAGGTGATTATAAGCCTGATAGGAAAAAATCTATTTTTCTTCCTTTTTTGGAAGATTTTTTTCTCCTGTTTTTTTTCCCCAAATAATAAAAACAAAGGGGTCAAAAACATGACAGAGAATGATGAACAAAAGGAGACAATGCCATTTAGGGATCATTTAATGTTTGTGTGGTCTTTCTGCTTTAATAATATTCAGATGCTCAACTACTTTCTTTTTTTTCCTCCAGATTTTAAAAATACAGCAGTAAAAGTTGTGAGAGGTCAATAGGAAATCTAGCTAGTGGTCAGTATTTAAGACAACTATATTTGTTTTATTCTCTCCTGCCTTTTATCCAGTCTCAAGATTCTTTTGAATTTGCATAAAACAAATACTTTACAGTTCAGATAAAATTTGTGTACAGTTTTCCTGCACAAATTGACAGAGATCCTTGGTAGACAAACTGTCCAACCAAGTGCAGCACCATAGAGTGCTGTAGAATGTTGGTTACCATGAGAAAAGGTCATCCATGTTAAGACCATGGTTTTGAACTCTGCCTGAGGTGGAGTTTGGGTTTGTTTATTTGCTTTTGCAATTCTGGGTCTATACTTTATTTTTAGTCTAGGAAGATGTTCAGGCTTGGGAATTTTCTTGCTCTTACCTAAATAACACTCATGCCCATTTTACTAAGAAACATTTCTGTTGGACCATCTAAAGTAGTCCATCAATAGTTAGTGCCCATTTCAGGTACCAACATAGCTCTGACAAAGATTCCCTACACATTGCGAAACCTCTGCTTCTCATTAGAAGCAAGAGTACCACTGAAGTATGGATTCAAAAAGCTATATGAGAGGTCATTTTTTCATTACCTGTTTGGACACGGAGTTAGCCACAAAAAGTTTGAGTCATCAGGTGACTTGTTTTTAATCCCTCACGGTACTCATTCATTCTGATTCTTCTGTCACTTAGCCCACTATGTCTTCATCAGGCATTTGAAATCCATTAAGGATTCAAGTATTTTTTATTTTTTATTTTTTAAAGTAAAATGCCTGAAAGAGGCAATATGTGGAAATACGCTCTAACTAGATAAATATCAGTTGACATTACTGATTTAGCAAACCATATCTAAAAACAATATCTCTTAAATCCTTCAAATATTTCTTTATTCTAGTGTACTGAGTTGGACAATGAAATGTAGAGCTAACTAATCATTAACATAAAGCAATTGCTCCTGTATTTGTCATTCAGTGAATAAAAGTGCTTTGGGCCATTAGTATATGAGAGTACAGGATATATGATGTAGAAACTTCCAGGGTCAAGAAGATTACATCACTGGGTTTTTTCCTTATTTGTTTATTTTTTACGGTGTATGCTGTTATTATTTTATTATACACTACCATCTTCTAAATAGAATCTTCAGTGAGTTTGGCAAGCACAAGGGCAGAAATTGGGAGACAATTACCTCAAAAAAACCTGAAAAGTTCAGAGTTTGGGGAAATCATTAAGGCTGTTTACCACTCATTTACTCCAGCAACTAAAGGAACCCACTAACACTTAGATATGGTAGGGTTGCCAGATTTAGCAAGTAAAATTATGGGATGCCCTATTAAGCTTGAATTTCAAATAAACAATAAGTATTTTTTATTTCATTACCCCATGCAATATTTAAGACATACTTATTTTAAAAATTTATTTATCTGAAATTCAAATTTAATGGGGCATCTTGTATTTTTTCTGGCAAACCTAGGAAGTAGCAGGCAGGACACACTGCAAGTGACCAAGAGAGTACTGTGTCAGGGGTCAATGCTAAAACTGAGCCCACATGTCATCTTTAGCATTCAGAGCTTAAGTGACTGATTTCCAATCTATGTTGAGAGTAGGCATATGACTGTTATTTTATCAGTGTAGACAATCTCATTTCCACAAATGTAAATGAAGGATAAAAATAAAAGCAACACTTTGAAACAAAGTGAATCATTCTATCTGAGTAAAACCAAATGATGGTGTCTTTCTTCTGAACATACCCAAGATTCTTTTTAAGATATTTTAATTTTTATTGAAGTCTGAGAAATCAAATAGCAGTACAATGATATAAGGGTTAAGAGCCATCCCCACTATGGAGTCCCACTTCCCAGAGGCAATTTTAAACACATTTTGATGTTTCTCCTAGTCCATAATTCTAAATTGTATGTATAAACTGCTATCAATATTTTAGATGGCATCTATAATTTTTGGCTATAAAATATTAGGATATAGCTTTTTCACACAGCCCAACCTCCCCCACTATACATACACACACTTTCCTTCTATGACCTCATGCCTATTATCTCAATATAATTATAATTCAGTCTTTAGCTGTACAGAATAACATTTATATCACATTCAAGACATAAATAGAATATAATTAGAATCACATAGTGTGTATTACATTTGTTTTCTTGTACAGCTTTTTTTTCCTTGGAGTTAATAATAGTTTAAATTTGTCAATGCTTACTTTTTTATGCACTAAACTCAAACTTAGCCCAAATTCTTCTAGAGAATTCTAAAACCCTTTTCAATTTTATGTCAAACACAACCAAAAAAATTGTAAGTTCCATATTATTTTTTCCTTAAAGGTAGACTTTCTGAAGCCTTCTGTCCTCTTATTTTGATCTCAACTAGTTACTGTGTAGTCTTACTACTCAGATATTGTCCTAGGATTTTCGTTTACTGTCATCATGGGATTTCCTTCACATCTCCTCTATTGTCTTCTCTAGGTCCTAGATTCTAGGTCTTTCTCTTTCTTTATTTAATCCCTTATATTGGCAAAGCACATTTTTAGGACTTTGGGAGGAAGAGTGCATGGGTAGTATATACAGATTCCTAAGTACCACAGAGTCACACCATTCATCAAAACAAACAAACAAACAAACAAAACTACATTGACCATAACATTTTTAGAGCTAGAAGAAAATTTTAAACTACCTTCATTTTACAAATGAGGAAAATGAAACTGAAATAGGTAAAGAAACTCTCATTAAGGTTATGCTGTTATTAAACCTATAATACTCTTCCTATAAAGAATAAAGAAAAACTCTTCTTTGTTTAACTTTGGGAGGAAGCTTGGGATACTCTGAAATTCCAGGATAAATACAGGCAAAGGTGAGAAAGAGTACAAGCATTAGTTGTATCCAGACTAAAAGAACTCTTCCTAACTCCTGTTGTTATATGGCTCTACCTTAGTAATAATGATACTGAAATGAATATATTTACTACTTATTGGACTGGCCTCCATCGACTAATAAGTAAAGACAGAGAGAGCTTAAGAGCAATGGTGGCTCTATCAATCTCTTTGAAATCAATTAGAAAAGATAAAAAATAAAAATAAAAACTATATTCTTTTGAAGATTCACATCCCAGAGTTCAAAGGAATCTCACAGTTATTCTCCTTTAAGCAATAAACAACCGTTTTTACCCCTAACCAATCTGAAAGAAAAACCTCAGTATCCTAGAATTTCTCCCAGTATCAGGAACCTTTTAGTAAAACCAGGGACCAGGCATTTCTGAGAATTCCTTCATCTTTAAGAATTCCTTTAGTTGCTGGAGTAAATGAGTGGTAAACAGCCTTAATGATTTCCCCATCTGCAGCAATGAAAAGGATCTCTATTCCACGCAGGGAGCATAGAATAAGAATATTGTCTCAGTTGAGCCTAATGAAAATAATTTTGGACAGGACATTGCCTTTGTAATCCTTCAAATTACACCATGGACTGGCCTGGGTATGAAAGCAGAGGGTTTTTTTTTTTTTTTTACCTTAATGTAACAAAAGGCCTTTCACTGTTAAGCAATAACATCAAATTTAAATATCAAAGAATTCTCAAAGTTGTCTAGCACAACAGTCACAATTGATCCAGAGGGCTGTGCTATGGTTTGCACCTAATTAATTAAAATAGAGCCTGCCTTAGCAATGTTAATTTTGGCTTGCACTGTTATGAAATCTTTTCATCAATTCTCGAAGTTTTCCTGCATCCATGGAATTTTCCCAGCTTCTGAAATCATGTGTCAAATTGTTTGTAATCTGTTGAAAGCTATTTGTGACCTTTCTTTAAGCTTAAAAAGAAATAACTCCATCTGTTGGCTACATCACTGGAGAATTCTGGAGAGGGAACAAGCTCAAAAGTAAAGAGAAAATGAAGGCAGATTTTTACTCCTGACCTCTGAAATTGTAATGTCATGTTAATTGAATCTGAATTTCTTGTTAACAGCTATTTCATTGACGATTTCTGGGAAGTGTAGTAAGTCCCATGTTTATAGGAAAGCAGTGTTTTCTCTCACATTTGTGTGTCTTCCTGTTTTCTACACAAACTGCATTTTCCCTTTTTCTCTCTAAGTAATTCATTCTCACAATGAGCTCCTAACTTTTCACCCTGTAAACTCCTGAGAAGTTCCTGTTTCACAAATATTTTTTGAAGAAAATAAATATTTGTCATTAATAGTTGAAAATTATTGCTTTCCCTCCAAGTGAACTCTATTTGTAGCTTTATCAGTGATCACTTAAGTCAAAGGATAAATAATGCTTTTTTTTTAAAGGGATTCCATATAAATATAGCTTTTCTTTTGCACTTTATTTTATTGTAAAATATATTAAGTCAGAAAATGTCTGTGCCTATATTTTTTAAAACTAGGAAAACTGCCTTCTCTATTTACCCTGTTTTAACCATTTCTTGGGATCTTCATTCTTCGTGTAGACTGGAAGGAAGGGAGGTAAGAAATGATAGAGATCGAGATCAAGATTGAGATGGAGAGAAAAGAATGTTAGGTGGCCTGAACCTTCCTATGATTTCTTCTCAGCTGCCCTTGACTGTCTACTGGTGAATATTTTAACTCCTCTGTAAGGTTTCAACCCCTCTGCCCTCTGTGAAGGAGCACTGACAACCATAGCCCCAGTGAACAAGCAGACCAAAGACCTTGGGGAATGAAGCAGTATGGTGTTAGGGAAGAGAAGAGCAATACTGTGAAGCTTCTCAGGAAGACTGTGCTTGTCTTGGGTCCATCAGATTAAGTCAGTCATGCACAAAAGCTGGCTAGAGGTCTTCAACAGCCAAACCAACAAGATTGTCTTAACCAGAACAGATGCCATTTGCAGAAGTTGAAACAACAGGTGGGCATGAACCTAACACCAACAGGTAAACTGGGTATGATTTGTTGAATGGCAAAGAGTGAATGGAATCAATTTTTAGGGTCACTGATGACTTGGTAACCACAAGGAAATTGTGTTATTTATCCTGGGGGCAGTGCCTCAGGGCCTCAGAAGTGAAATGCAACTCTGGAATATATTTGCTGTGATTAACTGGAATACTATAGGATAATCCAAGTTCAAATTTTCCTATAACTTTTCCTTTAAATACTCAGTCTCTCCTAGAGAGCCTTAGTCTCAAGAAGCTCAAGTAGAATCACTTTATTTCTTCAGAAGCCAGCCGTTGAGAATTCACTGTCTTCTAATATGAGTGGACATAACACCTAGCAGCCAGTAAAGTCCCAAGGAAGTTTATCTCATCACCATTATCAATATTTCAACGATCCTCAATATCCATAATAATGTTGCCACTCACCTCCATTTTTATTTCCACTACTTCCACTGAGGAAAGAATAATAATTACATATTCTTTGGGGGGTTGTTGATATATGGTTTCTGGAATCTTCTTGTGAACTAAATCTTCTTAGGTTTCTGTGTCATCTTGAAAAATAAATACCCTCGCATTTTCACAAAGCCAAGGGCTGGACCTACTGCTGCACCATTTTGTTTGATTTTAGTCTGAGCCTCTAATTTCAGAAAACCCTGTCACAGATATAAAACATACTCTCACTTACTGTGTACTACTTTGTACCTCAATTCCAGCATTTTTAATAACACAGAACATATTTTCTGTTCTTTCGGATGGTGCTCAAGCATTCTGACTTGGTGTAGATATGTCTAGGTCAGCCCTCTTGCCGGAAATATCTTTCTAATCAGCCATCTTGTTCTGGGTTGAGATCAAGGAAGTATGAAAGCTATGAGTAGAAAGAAAGTAAGGAATAACAGGCTGATCAAATATTGTCTTCCTTTTAAATGAGAGCACTTGAGAAACCAAAGTCTGGTTCAAGTCACAGAGGATCAAGTCACAAAAGCCAACCTAAAGGCTTTTTAACATTATCAAAAGTCAAAAACCTAAAATAAATATGCGTTATTCCAAAGAATGACTCCATTTTCCTTTATCCACAGTTGGGCGTAACAAGACAGGTTTTGTTTTTTGTTTGCTTTTCCATTTCCTGTATTTTCCTGGTGCATGATATAAGCTAATCCATTCCCACCAAACTCCCCACCCCCCTGCACCCCCACTCCTAACTTCCTTCTTGAGGCCAGACATTCACCAAACTGCAATTACAGAAATGGATCTTTTTAAAAGTAATTCAAAGTAGAAAAATGAAGTATTAGCATAATGGCACCTAATAGTTATGCTGTTCTTGATGTGGGTCACTTTTGGCAATGTGAAAAGTCTAACTGTTTTGAAGACTGTTTTGAAGGTGCTTGGTCTTGATGATGGAATCTATGGGGAAGAGGAAGAATATAACACAGCCTAATCAATTCTTATCTCTTTTAACTCACTCAGTCCCATCCAGAGGGAAAGTCTGATGGAAGGAAATAACAGAGAATCCAGGAGAAAGGCTGAGGAAAGTACACAAGATTCATAAGGTAGAAGAAACTGAAAAACCTAAATAAGAAAGTGAGAAGAGAGAGATTCTTCATAGGAGAGGGGATTCCAGGTATGTAGAAGAGGGGAGACCACATAGGCAGCCCCTAGAGATGAGAATTAAGGTCCATTAGCCCAGAAGATTGCTGGAGGCAATGAGTAGAGAGCATGAGTCACTCATCCTTCCACACACAAATTGTACTGTAGGTAAATGGTAACTCGTGATGTGAGAGTGAAGTTAAGATCTGTTTCTTGTTTAGACTCTTCAGAAAAGTTTTAATTTATTTGGTTTTGTTTTTGCAATAGAGTACACTATCCTGGTTTCTCATGTTAAGAGGTAACATAGGAACTGAAAGGAAAACAAAATAAGAAGTTTAGAAAGACTAGTGAATACATCTGAGTTAAAAATCCAAAAACAAACCATTTTGTTTCAGCTTACTAAACCCACATCTTGCCACACAGCTTGCCTATCTGGATCAAGTAAGTCTGTTTGGTGAAAACATTGGCCAAACTAATTACTTAATAGTGAATTCACTTTCAACAGCCAATTTATAATCCTTATATTTACAAAAAAACACAGGGAGCCATCTTCCTTATAAATGAGAAAAAAGATAAAAAAGGAAATAAGAGAAGACAGAAGTTTTTGCACAGTTAGCACTGAAGGGGAAAACTGTCACTCCTGAATCCTTGTAGCTGTCAGGTGAAAATGCCAAGACTTTAGTTTTTCTTTTTTTTTTTAAATGTTTTATTTATTTATTCATTAGAGTCAGAGAGAGAGAGAGAGAGAGAGAGGCAGAGGGAGAAGCAGGCTTCCCGCTTAGCAGGGAGCCCAATGCGGGACTCGATCCCAGGACCCTGGGATCATGACCTGAGCCGAAGGCAGACGCTTAACCATCTGAGCCACCCAGGCGCCCAAGACTAGTTTTTCTTAAACAGTCATTTCAAAACAAATGTTCCAAGAGTAATTGATTTGGGCCTAGATATGAAGAAGAAATATTAATTATTATTATCATTATTATTATTATTATTTTACCTGGAATACGAAATCAGTCTGGCAGGGGTTGATTAACACTGTTTCTTAGCTTCCTGGACAATGAAACCATTTTCCATTGCCCATTTTAATCCCAAAACAGGATAATTAACCCAATTCTGTTTTATAATCATAAGCTTCCACTTAACAACTGTTCTACAAAATCATGTTCTATGTCATAAAGTGAAACTCTTCCAAACAGAGAGGGGACAATAGTAAGAATAAAGCCATCCCCACAATTTGAAAATGCAACTGTATGTGCCTTACTGATGGTTGGTCAGGGCCATCTTCATTCCATTTTGGTAAATATAGATTCCCTGCTGTATGTTGAGTTTTGTGCCCAATTCTATGAGGGACACCATGACTTGCACCCTTAAGGGGCTCAAAATTATATGACAGGGATAGGGAAAGCATAATGAAAAATAATCACAAATAGCTACAACAGAAGATATTATGTGATAAATACTATTAAAATGACACATAAAGACATGTGAAAGACAATGTAAGCAAGATAGGATTGAGCCATCTTGTGTTCATTTTCTTAGTGCTTGGTAATATATGTCTATACGTGTCTATGTACATAGATGAAAATATACATGAGTAATACCATCTGACTTACTCGTGGATATGCAAGAAAATAAATTAATTGGCAACAAGGCTTTCCTTTAGACTCCTTTTCCATGCAGAGAAACCTTGTATATAATGAACAAATTCAGATGGTTTGGTTTTCCCAGCCATAGTTCCTTCCCTTTTCTCTCTTAGTGACATATCACCTTCATCCTCTGTCCTCTTTGTCTTCATTTATAAAGTCTCCATTATAAAGAGATAGATTATGTGCCAGGTTGCAGTATAATTTCAACCTCTGCCAACAGAATTCCACCCATCTTGTTCCTAAGGAATGGATCCAACATGAAGCTACCTTGACCCACAGCAGTTGGTGCTTTTAGGATCTTACCAGAACTGACCCTGTATGGTTCAGGAAATGTTCAAATGCCAAGTTGATTGACAGTGACCATAGTAGAGAATAAGTAAGAGCACTCTCTGCCCCACAATAAAAAGTGACAACACTTCTAATGATTGTTTTTGGATTTCCCATTACGCATTCTAACATGCTCACAGCACCTCAAATTCTCACTAAATTATAGTGAGTATGTTTGGGGACATGTATGCATTTAAAGATCAAATGTTGTATGTTTAGTCAAGTTCCCTAGAAGCAGAGCCTGAGATAGGAATTCTTGATCAACTGATTTATTGGAGGAGTGCCCTCAAGGGAAGGGGAGTGAAAAAAGCCATATAGTACAGAGGAACTAAGTAAAGGAAGAATAGGTTACTGGGTGAGATGGATTTTGTTTGGCTGAGGGAAATTCTCCAGGGAAACAAGAAAAAGAAGCAGTGATATATTAGCATCTAGGGGATGGCTATCCTGGATGGTGAAGGGCATCTATGTAAGGTACCAGCAGTATCCCCTCCATGATACTGTTTCTAAAGAACTGTCACTTTTGGGTAAGAGAAAATTCATTTTGGAAAGCAGATGTTTTTAAAACCTGGTAGAAGTCGTTAAGCTGTGATTCAAATACACAATGAATGATCTTGAAAAGGTAACTATTAAAATTTTTGCTTGAAAATGAATTGGTTGGCATTGTGTATCCCCAAAAGTCTAATATGTTCTATAGGCACTATTCGGTTAACAAATATTCAACTTATCAGCATTTTATATATAAAAATAGGAAGTCTGATGCTTTACAGAGGAGAGCATAGAGGCTTCTTGGAATTTGTTCACCAATGTGATACAGATAATATAACTACTTGATTATTGAATATCAATTGTGATAATAGTCTAAAATGCTTTGTAAGCAGTAACTTTCTTTAAAATTTAATATAGCATTATGGTAATGATGGTGATTAATGAATACATAAATGATAGATAGATAATTGGTTATGGGAGAGGAATAGAGAAGAAATGTTTCTCTATGTTTATGCTTGTGTTGTTTATATGGTGTATTATAATCACCTCATCTCAACAATTTGTTTTGATTGGTTAAACATAGTTAAGATAATCAGGGCTAGCTTTGTTAAAAAAATAGAGAGAGAGAGAGAGAGAGAGAGATGTACCTGTTTACTACCACACATTTAGGTCAAGTGGCAATGAAGGGTTTTGGGAAAGGAAGGGTATGTGGACAAGCAATAAGGCTGGTTCCATTTTAGGGTATTGCAAAATTGTTTCTCAATCTTGAAATCTACCCTCCTCCCCCGCCCCAGTTATACACTTGGTAAATGCCTTTACCTCTTTTATATCTCTGTTCAAATGATACCTTCACAAGGGTCTTCCCTGACCTACTTAATATGCAAACTGCACTACCCCCCAAACACATATTCCTGAAACTTGCTCTATTTTTCTTATAGCATTTGTCCCCTTCTAATATGCCATACTGTTTACTTATTTATTATGTTTACAATTTATTTTCTCTCTTTTCCACTAGAATATAAGTTCCATGAGGACATGGATTTTAGCCTGTTTGAGTATGTATATATGTTTTTCTGGGTCTTTCCTCATTTGTAAGTATTGAAGCAAGGATTCAGTGGTATCATAATGGTAAAGTACTTGTTGAACACTTAGATAAAGCTCTTTTTATACTCTTTTCTCATTGTGTCTTACCCAGTGATGAAAGTAAGTGATGGCATCTAGAAAATAAAGGATCTGGAGTGCTCAGACTCATATCTTCAAGACTAAGAAAGCATATTTGTTTTAATGTCAAAGGTGGAACATTGGGAACTCCAGAATCAAAGCCACTCTCATGGCAAGATGCTCATGCGTGTATGTACTTTCTTTTTCTTCCTCTTTCTTTGTCTCTTGGCAAAAATCTTTTGTATTGATTTCATCCTCAGGCAGCAAAGAGGGTCCCAGGAACTTCAGCCTATTTGTCCTTTAGAATTTAGTATCTTACAAAAAGAGAGTCTGTTTCTCCTGGGCCCATCTGAATCCCCAAAAAGAGGACCCTTTGCGGCATATCTGTGTCAAATACCCAAGCTTGGAAAAATCACTGTATCCAGAAGAACTGGTCAATCTGGGTAACTACTCACTCTTGATGTGGGAAAATCGGGGCTATGTGATTGAAACCTTGGCAATGGAAGGAGTATCAATTCCAAAAAGACAAGATGCTGAACAAGCAAAAAACTTAACAAATTTCCCAGTATAAGAACAATACCTGGACTGTTGTGGCACTCAATAAATGGACATTTGCATTATATTCTCATTGTTCTTGGTCACACATCTCAGTAGTTCATTAGTATTTTTAGGGAACTGTTTTATTTATCACCCATTTTTAAATTGTCTTCCTATTCATTAATTTCCAATATTATCCTTATAAATTCCTTCCTTTTTTTTTTTTTGGTTTTCTTTTGTGTTTTCTTTTTCAGATTCGTTTGAATCTTAGCCCACTTATTTTCCACCATTCCATCCATAAATATATGTATTGGTGGCATTCTATAAGTTTTGATGTATTATGCATTCATTGTATTTCTTTTTTTTCTAATTTTTTAAATTTTATTTTATTATGTATGTTAATCACCATACATAACATCATTAGTTTTTGATGTAGTGTTCCATGATTCATTGTTTGCGTATAACACCCAGTGCTCCATTCAATACGTGCCCTTTTTAATACCCATCACCAGGCTAACCCATCCCCCAACCCCCGCCCCTCTAGAACCCTCAGTTTGTTTCTCAGAGTCCATAGTCTCTCATGGTTCGTCTCCCCCTTTGACTCCCCCCCCTTCATTTTCCCTTCCTATCTTCTTTTTTTTTTTTAACATACAATGTATTATTTGTTTCAGAGGTACAGATCTGTAATTTAACAGTCTTACACAATTCACAGCACTCACCATAGCCCATACCCTCCCCAATGTCTATCACCCAGCCACCCCATCCCTCCCACCCCTGCCACTCCAGCAACCCTCAGTTTGTTTCCTGAGATTAAGAATTCCTCATATCAGTGAGATCATATGATACATGTCTTTCTCTGATTGACTTATTTCACTCAGCATAATACCCTCCAA
>NW_027397087.1:15948013-15981113 GCF_003265705.2 Callorhinus ursinus | reverse complement strand
GCAGCAACCCTCAGTTTGTTTCCTGAGATTAAGAATTCCTCATATCAGTGAGATCATATGATACATGTCTTTCTCTGATTGACTTATTTCACTCAGCATAATACCCTCCAGTTCCATCCAGGTCGTTGCAAATGGCAAGATTTCATTCCTTTTGATGGCTGCATAATATTCCATTGTGTATATATACCACAGCTTCTTTATCCATTCATCTGTCAATGGACATCTTGCCTCTTTCCACAGTTTGTGGACATTGCTGCCATAAACATTGGGCCACACGTACCCCTTCAGATCTCTACATTTGTATCTTTGTGGTAAATACCCAGTAGTGCAATTGCTGGGTCATATGGTAGCTCTATTTTCAAGTTTTTGAGGAACCTCCATACTGTTTTCCAAGAGTGGCTGTACCAGCTTGCATTCCCACCAACAGTGTAGGAGGGTTCACCTTTTTCCACATCCCTGCCAACACCTGTCATTTCCTGACTTGTTAATTTTAGCCATTCTGACTGGTGTGAGGTGGTATCTCATTGAGGTTTTGATTTGGATTTCCCTGATGCCGAGCAAGGTTGAGCACTTTTTCATGTGTCTGTTGGCCATTTGGATGTCTTCTTTGGAAAAATGTCTATTCATGTCTTCTGCCCATTTCTTGATTGGATTATTTGTTCTTTGGGTGTTGAGTTTAATAAGTTCTTTATAGATTTTGGATACTAGCCCTTTATCTGGTATGTCATTTGCAAATATCTTCTCCCATTCTGTCCATTGTCTTTTGGTTTTGTTGATTGTTTCTTTTGCTGTGCAAAAGCTTTTTATCTTGATGAAATCCCAATAGTTCATTTTGCCCTGGCTTCCCTTGCCTTTGGCGATGTGTCTAGGAAGAAGTTGCTGCGGCTGAGGTCGAAGAAGTTGCTACCTGTGTTCTCCTCTAGGATTCTGACGGACTCCTGTCTCACATTTAGGTCTTTCATTCATTTGGAGTCTATTTTTGTGTGTGGTGTAAGGAAATGGTCCAGTTTCATTCTTCTGCATGTGGCTGTCCAGTTTTCCCAACACCATTTGTTGAAGAGACTGTCTTTATTCCATTGGACATTCTTTCCTGCTTTGTCGAAGATTAGTTAGCCATAGAGCTGCAGGTCCATTTCTGAGCTCTCTATTCTGTTCCATTGATCTATGTGTCTGTTTTTATGCCAGTACCCTACTGTCCTGATGATTACAGCTTTGTAATAGAGCTTGAAGTCCGGAATTGTGATGCCACCAGCATTCATTGTATTTCTAAATAGATTTATAAACAATTTGGTTTCTTCTTTTGCTCAAAGAGATTATTTGTTATTGAAATTTCTAAGAGAATAAACATTCTGGGCTATCTTTTTTGTTTAATTTCTAATTTAATTGCATTTTGGTCAAAGAATGTAGACTCAGAGATTTGATTCACTTTATGACCTACATAATCAATTTTTTAAAAATGTTCCAAGAGTTTTGAACAGTCTATTTTTCTCTGTTTTATGTACCCATCTATCACTGTTTATTTTTTTCATTTTCACCTTCCATAAATTTATTTTTTTCTGTGTGCTTGATCCATCAGTTTCTGAAAAGAATATATTAAAAGCTACTATGAAGATTGAATTTCTATACATTTCTTTGTGTTTCCAATTATTCTTTTTCAATATATATTGTGTGGTTATATTGTTTGATACATAAACACACACTTGTGGTATCTTCTTTGTTATATTTAATGATCTCTTAAAATTCTACTTTGTTTGATATTAACATCATCATTTTTTTTTAAGTAGGCTGTGGGACTTGAACTCATGACCCTGAGATCAAGATCTGAACTGAAATTAAGACTTGGACACTTAATTGACTGAGTCACCCAGGCACCCCTAACATTATCATTTTTGCTTTAAGTTATCATTTGCTTAGTTCAACTTGGTTCATCCCTTATTTTTCAAACTTTTGGAACTACACATATGGAGTCAGTTACTAAGGCATAATAAGTTTGGCATAGGGCACAATGGTAATAGACACCTCAATACAGATATCCAGAGTCTGACTGAAAGGAGATATAGTTCCCTCTACTCCCTTTCTCTTCCTCGGTCACTGATCAGCCATAGTTACAAGTTAGCATTTGTTTTGGAGTTTTTAACTCATTTCTACAATGAGATGGTGAAAAGTAGGAGAGATAAGAGTGGGCTTAGCCTGAGTAGGTGATGAAGACAGAGGTGTCCTTGTGGAGGGTGGGAGGGAGGGGAAGTTATTCAGCTGTTCAAGATAATAGGCAACACCTTGGAAAGACTGTGGTCTTAAGAAGTCAGAGGAGCAAGAGTGCCTCCTTTGCAGTAGTCTCTGAGCCAAACCCTGTACATGTTCTCAATCATCTGCTCAAATACTGTGGGCTCTAGTTCTGTGAAGAGGTGACAGAATGTGGCCACAAGATAGGTGCAGACCCAGAATGAGCCAGAATATCTACCTACAACAACTCCTACAAACAATTCCCTCATCCCTTTGGCCCCAGAGAAAGAGCATCTGGCTGGTGCACTGACAATTATGATGCGTTTTACAGCTACTAGAACTAACATTTTAATGTCAAAATGAGGCATGGGGTGGAGAAGGGGTAAGGGTCAGTTGCACTCCTTGCCACTGCGCTCTGGTCTGGTGAGTATCTCCAAGAAGAGCTCCTAGGGATTTTCAGGCACATAGTGATAATAAAAAGCAGGCTAACAACTTTCATTTGGCTTTACTATTTTTAAAAATTCTCTACAGAAAATGCACCCTCCTATTTCCTGCACCCAGAGCAAATGGCTTCCATAGCCCCTCACTCCCTCCCCTTGGAAGCCACTGCTGGGTTCTTTCAAAGATCTCAGAAACTCATAATAGGGGTATCCCATATAACTCCACCATCCATCCTCTTTCACCAAAAATTCCTCTCACAGACTTGCCATCCTTGGCTGCTATTTGAGGAAAGCTGAGAAATCTCAAGTCTTCCTGCCTGCAGGAGATTCCAGAGAAGGGTGGGTATTGTTTCCTTAGATAGAAGTTTGAGCAGGATTAGTCAAAAAGAGTTTAATGAAGAAGGCTTTGATCAAAGTCAACAGAGTCCAAGTGAGGCTTTCTCTCAATAGTCATAGTATTTTCTTGATTTCATATCAAAAAGAGGAAACTGGACTCAGTGACTGTTGACTTCAATGTATCATATTCACTTGTATGAATGGGAAATTCCATTGGGAACCAGCAGACCTGGATCCAGACCCTAGCATCACCACTGATTTTATTATCTTAAATAAATTATTAAATTAATATGTATCTCAGACTCCTCTTTTTAAGATGGGTTGATAATATCTGTCTTATTGGGAAAGAAATATCTTTCCCAAAGGGTTGTTCTGTAACAATATGAAGGCAACTGAAGAATGGCTGGGCAGTGTGGCAACAAGAGCTGGAGAGAAACTTTCTGCCTATTACTCACTGAAAAAAGGCTAGGCTTCTGGGCCTCCTATTCCCAAAGTAAACAAATGACCTCTTATTAAAAGGTATATTCCACTGCTCCCACTAGGTATACTCATAGTATATTATATTATTATATTATATACTTATTGTCTATTGTCATACAGACATGTATCTATTGATCTTTATTTTCTTTGTGCTAAATGGCATTTTGATCCAACATGGGCCTAATATCATGATTATCATTATTTCTTATTACTGAAGTAAAACATACATATAGAAAAGTATATAAATTATAAGGGTATAGGTCATTTGTCAAAAATTAAGTACATCCATGTAACCAGTACCAGATCAAGAAAGAGAGCACAAGCAGTACCCCAGAAGTCTCCCTCATACCTCCTTCCAGTTACTACTAACCTTTCCTCCCAAGAGTAACCACCACCCTAACATAACCATATTTTTTTTTTCTGGTAGCTCTTTAACAGAATAGACATGCTACTTCCATGTAGTTGCTAATAGTGCTCTCATCTTTGCTATGTGAGCTTTTGATGATTTAATAAAGGGGGGAGAGACAGAAAGAGTACAAGCAGACACAGATGATAGGACTGGAAATTATCTTCTCTATAAAATACTGTTGGTTAAGATCAGTGTGTCATTTCCAGCAGGCATATGATCTTACAACATTTTGGAGAAAGGAAACTTAATGATGTTGGAACTACTGTGTTTCTTTTGTCTCAGATAAATTACAAAATACCATTTATAGAAAAATTTTTAAAAGAGGAAAAACATTTCTTTGTGGCTTAACTTGGTACTTGTCCATACTTGGAGAGAGTTAGAGATGTACAGTATATTATTATCTTAGATTTTTTTAAAGGCCCTTATAGCACAATATTCCCAAGAGGATAAACAAACTCCAAATGCCAGATCTTACCCCAATCACCAGTATATTTCCTAGGTGATGAGGAGAGAGTTGGGGACTGGAGATGGGGGAAGGGGAGGGACCTGGGATTATGTGCCAACTGCCTCAGGACAGGAAATCAAGTTCCCTCTCCTTTCCCCCCATATCAAATCCCCAACTGCATTCCATTGTCTGACTGGGCTGGCCACAGCTGTGGCTGTTTCCAAAATGAAGATGGAATCTAGCCACACTTGGATTTAGTATTCTCTAGAACCGCTGTTCCTCTGGGCATTATTTTTAGAAGTATCACATTGCAGAGGGGCCCAATTTTTCTAACCAGCTTTGGAAAAATTTGCAATCCTTTTTTCCCCCCTAAGTATAAAAGATTGGTGTAAAAGGCTTCTATTCATATTTTCCCTTTGGAATATCCTTATCCCAATGGAAAAAGAGAACACGATTGCTTGACCCAGCTATCCGCCTTAAATAACATTGTTCCTTTTTTTTCCCTAAAGCAGATAAAGTATATATCATAATAGCACAAAACAGCTGCATATTTGAGCTTAAGAGTTACAAAATGAAAGACTGCATGGTGACTTCTTATTACAGTTCTATTTGACTTAGATCGACCAACATTCTCTAAGAGTTTATGGTGTACCAGGCACAGTGTTAGATACAGGTGACAAAAGGACACCACTTTGCCCCTGTCCACAAAAAGTTTACAGATCAGTGGCACAACAAACACAAAACCAATAATTAGCATATAACAATTAATGTTATAATGAAAGTACTATGTACAATGTTTTGCAGAAGAAATTAACTGTCATAGAATGCACGGCCTGGGAAGAAGTCACAGAGGAAGTATCAGCATAACTGGCCAACAAAGACAAGGACCAGACATGCCAGGGAGAAAAATGCAAAAGCAAAGAGGAATGACATAGCCCAGTGTTTTCAGGAACTGAAAGGAAATGTAAATCACCTAAGCATAAGATAAAGGGTGGCAGCTGGTGAGACTAAAGCAGAGGACTGAGGTCAGATCATGAACGGACTTCATCCTCCAAAGAATTTTAAGAAAGGACCAGCATGGTTAGATTTGCAGTGCAAGGATTGACTCTGCCATGGAAGGGGCTCAATCAGAGGAGGATGAAAATAGAAGCAAAGAGATCAATTAAGAAATAGTGCTGATCTCAGGCTTAAAATATGCCAGGACTTCAGTCTCACACACACTCTCATTCTTACCGTGGCCCATTTCCTTGCTCACTCCCTCGCTTCTATTTCTATTGATGCCTTTCTTTCTCCATACCTCTATAAACTTTACTCATATTTTATATAACATGATAGGGATTCTAGGAAAACTCTTTGAAATATCCTGCATCATCCCACAGACAATATACCCAAGATCCAAAAACAACTTAGAGAAAAAAGAAAGGGGTTTGTATGACCAATTGAAATAATATGTCATGTTAATTTTTCCCATTATTTCAAGTATGTTGGGAAAGATACCTGTTAAAGAATAGATTTGTCTGGTAGTCTCTCTGCTGGCTCTGTTTAAATGATAGCAGACTTGGTAGCAGAGCCAATATGGTTTCACTTCCATAACAAACCACAAAGAAGAAAGTTTCTCATTACTAGTGACCTGCTGGTAATGCTTACCCTGCCCTCAAAAGTTTGCTGGACTTCAGCCCTTGGCCAACCATCTCTAACCTGTTACTAGCTGTTCTCATGGGTTGTGATACAGGTGATTCCTTTGCACATTTTTGTGTAAACTAGCTGGCTTCTTTGTGTCCTCTTTTCTGGAAGGCATGGGTTTACAGGGGAAAGGGAGGAGACTATCAACTGTAGTGGAACCTGCTCTATTTCTGGATATACAGATGAGCCACAGTATGACCATTTAGGGTGAACAAGATTTTAAAGAAAAGAAGACTGCCAAAGGATCCCCAGATGGACAGGTACTGATGAACCTGGTAGGGAGAAATGATTTGTACTTCCAACATAAGGTGTCTCACCCTGGAATGTATTTGAATCTTAGGAGAGGGGAACATGCGGAATTTGGGGGAAAATACCCTAAATTCCTGAAAATTTTCTTTAAGTTAAAATGTTCATTTTATTTAGAAAATTTAAATATAATATAAAGAGTATAGGATATTTATATTTGTGAAAAAAATTATATATATTTTTTTAAAGATTGAGAAACACTGTTCTCACCTGCCTCTCTAACTCATAATGAATGGAAGAAAGCATGGAAGAGTAGGCAGCCAGAAGTGAATAAAAGCTCAATTTCAGTACCTGATGCAGTAGTTTAATAGATTTCTTTCCTCCACTATGCTTCAGTTTTCCCTCTATAGCTAAGGGAAAGTAAACTTTCCAAAAGGAAGTGAATGCATTATCTACAATAGCCAAATTATGGAAATAGCCCATGTGTCCATCGACTGATGAATGGATAAAGATGTGGGGTATGTATGTATGTTTATATGAGGAATATTACTCAGCCACAAAAAAGAATGAAATCTTACCCTTTGCACAACATGGTTGGAGCTAGAGTATTATGCTAAATGAAATAAGTCAGTCAGAGAAAGACAAATACCATATCATTTCACTCATATGTGGAATTTGAGAAACAAAACAAACAAAGGGAAAAAAGAGAGAGAGAGAAGAAATCCAAAAAACAGACTCTTAACTATAGAGAAGAAACTAAGAGTTACCAGAGGGGAGAGGGAGTGAGAGGGATGGGTGAAATAGGTGATGGGGATTAAGAAGGGCACTTGTGATGAGCATCAAGTGTTGTATGGAAGTGTTGAATCACTATATTGTATACCTGAAACTAATATTGCACTGTATGTTAACTAACTGGAATTTAAATAAAAACTTAAAAAAAATAAAAGACTCAAAAGGGCATGATTTTAAGATTTGCATATACTAGGAAACATGTTAAACCTGTTTGCAATGAGCAATCAATGAAATAAAATGTTTTAAGTCTGTTTGCAAAAACAAAAACAAGAAAAACTTGTACATTTCCTAAGTAGATTTTGACTTTTCCCTTCTAAGCAAAAATAAAACTTACAGTATAAAGATGAGTTTAAAATCAAGAATTATGTTGCACAATACATAAGGGATTTGGGGAGCTCTTAGAAAGGTTTTAAATGTTTCATTATAGCATAATGAAAATATTAATTTAACAAAAAAAATCTGGGTTCAAAATCCAACTTAAATTTCCACTGCTTGCCAAGATGAAGTAAGCCAACTACAATCTATTTCTCCCAGTGATTATGGACCACTTAAACAATACCATCAACCAATTGGACATTTAAGGAAACTCCAACAACAGAACATACATTTTTTTCAAGTGTTCCTGGAAATTCATAATGATATGTCATATCCTGGGTCATAATGCAAATCATAACAAATTTAAAATAATTGAACAAAATGACTTGTTCTCAGATCAAAAAGAACTAAATTAGAAATAAATAACTTTCTGGAAAATTCTGATTGTTTGAAAATTAAATGGCATACTTCTAAATAATCCATGGGTCAAAGAGGAAATCTCAAAGGAAATTGAAAATTATTTTGAACTGATTGAAAATGAAGACACAAAATATCAAAATTTATAGGATGTAACTACAGTAGTGCTTAGAAGAAAATTTATAGCATTAAATGCTTATGTTAGAAAATAAAAAGGATCTCAAACCAATAATCTAATTTTCAATATTAAAATACTAGAAAAAAGCAAATTAAACTTAAAGCAAGCAAAGAAGTAAGTTATAAATATGATAAATATGAGTATAAATCAGTAAAATTGAAATAAAAAGTAGAAGAAATCAAGGTAACAAAAAGTTTATTCTTTAAAAAAATCAAACAAATTGATAAGCCTCCACCTAGATTAATCAAGAAAAAATAGAAGACTATAGACCTTGTAGACATTAAAAGTATAATAAGAGTATCCTATGAACACCTAAAAGCCCATAAATTCCACAAGTCAGATGAGTTGGACTCTTTTTTTTCCCTAGGCAAAGAACTTTATTAATGTTGTTTCAAACTTTATTCCCAGGCTTCTTTAGCTTAATTAGCTGCAAAGAATGAATTGTGTATAAGCAAAAACTGAAAAGAGCTGCAGTGTCCAAGGGGCTTGGGCTTAAAAATATTAGAGATCTAGATTTTTTCAGATTCATGAGCAAAATTTTTAAAAGCAGTCATAATATAAAAGAGCAGCTCCCAGTAACTTCTTCAAATTTTATCTTCTTAAGTTACCTCAATTCAGTTTGCTTCATTCTTGGAAGTTTCATCAAAATTCTCCACAAGATCTGGAACTTCATCATCATCCTCCTCTCCAGTAGCAAGTGGTACTTTTCCATCCACAGATTGTTTGGGCAGAGCTTCAGCCAGTCTTCTTAAACTAGTCAGACTGTCTGCACCAAGTTGGTTTAAGATACTGAGTAGCATTTCTGTCAGCTGCTTTGTCTCAGCATGGCCTGTAATGGTGGAAGTGTTCGCTGCCAGCGATGCTTGAACTTTGGAGTTGTTAAAGTGGATCACTGTATCTTAGTTCGTAAACATATTCACGTCTTCAATACCAGAGATATTGCTTACCCCTAACTTCTTTAAGGAGAACTGAAGTTTTTATCATCTGCTGTAGCTGTTCTATGAACCACCTTCTTTTGGTGAGCAGTTCCTTTCCCATCAATACACACTTGTGCTTGCAGTTTGGCGAGTTTCTCCTGGTTCATGATAGTTTCTTTCATCTTGTTGGAGCAGAAATGGGACCACATGGGGGCAATAGGGTTGGTGCTCAGGGGGTCTCGGGGGACCAGCTGAGATTAGGTGTACACAAGAGGGACACAAGATGGAGAACTGACTCTTTAAAGAGATGAACTGCCAAACCTCACAGAAAAAAAGAAAGAGACAGAGAGGGAGGAAGGAAGGAAGGACGGAAGGAAGGAAGGAAGGAAGGAAGGAAGGAAGGAAGGAAGGAAGGAAGGAAGGAAGGTAGGCTGGTTAACCTAAATTTTCCTATATCTATAAAGGAATTGAATTTTACTCATAAACTTTCCCAAAATGGAAAATTCTAGGCCCAGATAGTTCCATTGGTCATTTCTACCAAGCATTTAAAAGAAAAAATACAAACTTACCCAAACTCCTCCATAAAACACAAGAGGAGGGAACACTTTGCAGTTCATTTTGGGAGGCTATTATTACTCTGTTACCCAAAACGAGAGAAAGACATAACTAAAAAACTATGGAGCAACATACCCCACAAATAGAGATGCAAAATCTTCAACAAAATACTGGCAATATATCAAATATATTCAACACACCAGATATGTTGATCAAGATATATATCAAATCTAACAATAGATAAATAGGATAATACACTACAACAAAGTGGAGTCTATCCTGGGAATGCAAGGCTAGTCCAACATTAGAAAATATAATTAGAAAATTGTATTTTGCCATTTCAACAGATTAAAGAAGAAAAAACTCACAGATTAAAAAAAGGCATTTGACAAAGTTCAAATTCCATTCATTACCTACATATAAACTCAACAAAGTACAAATAGAAGGGAACTTCCCTAACTTCATAATGGGTAACATGTGTAAACATGCATGTGCACATATGACTTAAGGCTAACATGCTTAATGGTGAAGGTTTAAATGCTTTCCCCTAATACTGGGAGCAAGGAAAGAATGTCTGCTCTCATGCTTCTATCCAACATTATACTGGATGTCCTGGCCAACTCAAGTGTGCAAGAAAAAAATAAATAAATAAAAGGCATACTTACTGGAAAAGAAGAAACAAAACTGTCTCTTCACAGTTGATGTGGTTGTCTATGCAGAAAATCCCAAGGAACCTAAAACAAAACAAAATAAAACTCACATAATATTTGAGTTTAGCAAATTCACAGTATACAAGGTCAATACACAAAATAAATCATATTTCTAAATACTAATAATGAACATTTGGAAATCAAAATTTTAAAGAACAGTCACAAACAGAATGGATATATTTGCCAAATAGAGGATGCTCAATAGATATTTGTTGAATAAATAAATGTGCAATTTGGATTTCAAATGTATTCTACTTTTGGTTTTCAATAAATTTGCATTTCAAAATATGTTCTTCTGGGTGGTGTTAACATGGCCTGATACCTCAAAAGTATAACAATTACTCATGGACAGTAGCATCTGAGAGTAAGTTAGATAACTAGAAGCAGCCAGACAGGCTTAAAGCATATTAAATAAGCCACCAAGAATGAAGATCCCCATTATGCAGCCATCAAAAGGAATGAGATCTTGCCATTTGCAATGACATGGATGGAACTGGAGGGTGTTATGCTGAGTCAAATAAGTCAATCAGAGAAAGACATGTATCATATGACCTCACTGATATGAGGAATTCTTTATCTCAGGAAACAAACTGAGGGTTGTTGGAGTGGGGGGGGGTGGGAGGGATGGTGTGGCTGGGTGATGGACACTGGGGAGGGTATGTGCTATGGTGAGCGCTGTGAATTGTGCAAGACTGTTGAATCACAGATCTGTACCTCTGAAACAAATAATGCAATATATGTTAAGAAAAAAAAAAGAAGAAGATAGCAGGAGGGGAAGGATGAAGGGGGGAAAATCGGAGGGGGAGATGAACCATGAGAGATGATGGACTCTGAAAAACAAACTGAGGGTTCTAGAGGGGAGTGGGTTGGGGGATGGGTTTGCCTGGTGAAGGGTATTAAAGAGGGCACGTTCTGCGTGGAGCACTGGGTCTTATGCACAAACAATGAATCACGGAACACTACATTAAAAACTAATGATGTAATGTATGGTGATACATTACATAAAACAATAAAAATAGAACAATAAAAATACATAAAACAATAAAAAATAGAAAAAAGAATGATAGATTCCCTTTAGCTGTGGTATTTAAATGGGCATTGTATTCTTGGCAGGTAAGCTTCTAGTAGAATGTTAGCTTCTTATAACTCTGTTATAAGCAATATGCTCTGTACATTTGGGTCAATTAACATGCAACAGAAAAATTAAAAATTATACTTGCATAATCTTAGTGATCTTAATTACACTGAATTTATTAATCTTTCAACACAAATGAGGAGGAAGAATTCTCAAGGTTAACATTGCTGATAACGGCAGAAGATCAGGTCCCCAAACGTTAGCAGCATACATCCATTCCAACTCTCATTTTAGAATGTGAAACCCAGTTCTAGTCAGATAGTACTACATCTTTGGTAAAGTGAACACATATTCATTGGTCACTTATTATTAATTTTACTTTTTTGCATTATTATATTCATAGTGCTACAGTTCTTGTACATGTACATGTAGTACATGTTTTTTTTAGTGGGTGAAACAGGGAAGGTTTGACAGTCTTAAGGTCTTTGAGGCACCAAAAGGGAAACATTGCTTATTTTATTTTATTTTATTTTTATTTATTTATTTTTTAGAGAGGGAGGGGCAGAGGGAGAGGGAGAGATAGAATCTTAAGCAGGCTCCATGCCCAACGCAGAGTCCAGTGCAGGGCTCAATCTCACAATCCTGAGATCATGACCTGAGTCAAAAACAAGAATCAGATGCTTAACCAACTGAGCCACCCAGGTGCCCCAACATTGTTCATTTTAATGCACTTAGTAATAAAACTATTTGCTTCACTTTAAAGCACTTAGTAATAAAACTATATCCAACTTTTCAAGCAGATAAATGGGCCTTAAATCTATAACAGAAAAAATGAAATAAGAACTTTAAAAATTCTAAATATATAAGCAGCTCATCTCCTGATGTATACTTTATGTATAAAAATTATAGTTGGAACAAAATTTCTTATTATATCAACACAAATACTCATCCAATAGTCTACAATAGAAGAATGGTTGTACCATATGCCTAGATTTGAATAAAACATAGTATGCCATTTTTTTCACTGATTGGAAAATTTCAACTAGAAATAAGGGAAATAATCAATGACTTCACATTGAAATAACCAATAAAAAAACCTTAATTACTTAGAAATTTGTGGGGTTTTCTTCCTTTCTTTATTAAACATGAAATATTTTCTGTGGTTGCTTCTGTTTGCATAATTTCAGAATGGCTTTAAATTTACACTGTCATTGTTCCATAGAACAAAACTGCTGTTATGGTGATAAATTGTTTGGAGGCATTTGACCACTGGGGGTGGGGGTAGATTAATGTAGTCAATAAACTTGAGCTTTTTTAAATCAGAAAGACCTAAATTTAAATCCAAGTTCTCTTACTTATTTGCTTAGGTAACTTTCACCAAATTACTAACCTGTGAGCTTTGTTTGGTTGCTTTTTGTCATCTTAAGATGAGAACAATACATAATCTTGGGATGCTGAGAAAATTAAGAGATTGCATGTAAAATCCCAGGTGCATAATTTCTCATTAGATGGCAGTTTTTATTATTATTGTTGTGTAGTTTGTTTTTAAATAATTATATAGGCCTATGTATTTTAGATAGTCCACGTATTGTAGAAAATTTTTACTCTTGGATCTCTTTTGCCTGGTAAACCTCATGTCTTGTAGGGAAGAATCAGATCAGATATTCCCTTAACTAATTTTCAGAAGACCAGTGAGGACTTTCTAGAGCAGACACAGCTGGCTGTCTATTCAAGTGGCTTTCAAACTCTTTTACTTTGACCTGTGCTAAGAAATTCATCTTACATCATACTGAATATACACACACATAATTGAAGCATAAGTTTCACAAACCATATTAACACCTATTAAGTATGATGAAGTTATCATTTGTTTTATTTCATTTTATTTAATTTTGTAAAATGTTGATTATACTTCACTAAATTGATTTCATTTCTTCTAATAGGTTGCAACCTGAAGTTTGAAAAATATTAATCAACCTTCCTCCTTCCCTCTCTGTTTATATAACAAAATGTGACTTCATTCAGATATGTACCACCTCAAGGAAGTCAGTCTAGTTTAAGGGCAAGTACTGATTGAGCTGCCCTTGTCAATGATTAGCTTGAGTGAGCGTGTGGTGTAGTTCTGACCAATATAAGGAGAGATTATCTCTCTGGTTTCTTTTCTTATAAAGGTACTAGTTCCATCCATGAGGATTCCACTTTCATGAACTAATCACCTCCCGGAGGCCCCACTTCCTAATACCATCACACTGGGGAATTAGGATTTCAACATATGAATTTGGGGAAGGGGGCAGAAACATTCAATCCATTGCACCTTGAAAAGAAGATCTTAATACAGGTAGATTGAAAAAACAGCAGCTCTTGATTCAAATTCACTGCCTCTATTATCATGAAGAGCACTGAGTGATGTATAGAACTGTCGAATTACTATATTTTACACCTGATATATATATATATATATATATACACAAACTAATATAGGACTATATGTTAACTATACTGGAATTAAAAAAATTCACTGGCCCTAAAAGACTCTGAATTGTTATCATTTAATTATAATCAATTGTTCACCAACCCATAATCAAAATCTTTTATATAGAATGATATATATACTATAATGATATGCCTTGCTTGCTAGAAAACTGAAATTTGAAATACCAAGTATTTCTTATTATTACTAATAGATGGATATAAAAAGGTGATTTTCAGCAATTTGCATACCAACTTCAATGAGCAATATGCTACTCACGATTTTTAATGTGCACATTATATTTAAAGACCTAATGTTGGCAATCTTGGGGAAAAAAGCAATGACTGGTAAACCTTCAGTTTTCTTTTTCTTTTCTTTTTTATTTCTTTTTTTTTTTTTTAATGTAGGCTCCATACCCAGCGTGGAGCCCAACACGGGGCTTGAACTCACCACCCGGAGACCAAGACCTGAGCTGAGATCAAGAGTCGGATGTTCAACCAAAAGAGCCACCCAGGCACTTCTCCAGTTTTCTCATATATAGTAGAAGCTGTCAAGTATGGCTACTTTCATATTACAACAGAATCACTGACTAGACAATGAAAACTATTCAATCAACTACCTGGTTGCTTACTATAAAGATTATGTGGTACCCAGTTTAAATATTTTCTATAGTTACTTCCAGGGATGCTAACTGGGTTTGTTGTTGTGGCTGTATTCAACTGGTGGCTAAGTTGAGTTAGAAAGTTCAAGAAGGTCTAACTTGTCTGGACTTTTGGTGCTATTGATGGGGGTACTTCAGTTATTCCCTATGTAGCCTTTCTTTTCACATAGTGCCTCCAAGGATCTGCCACCTCTCCAGCAGGAGAGCTTGGATTTCTAGAGATACCATGTTCCAGCTTTAAATATCTCTGTACATTGATTTCATCTGAGAAGTAAAATCAATTTACTTTTGGAATAACATCTTAACTCCCATTGTTAAAATAAATTGAGGTGTCCAGACTTAAATTTGGAAAACATTTTTAACTTTACAAAAGTATGTTCCAAAAGTAACAAAGGCTTCTATTTTTTAAATACAAAAAACATGTTTTTCAGGGAAATATGTCTTGGAAAGAAAAAAAGGATTTTTCCCCCTTAAGATTATAAAATATTAGGCCACTTGGTTCAGTCAGTGTATTTTTTCTCCTTTCTTCCTTTCTTCTGGACAGTGCTTTAAAATCAGAACTTATTATGTGTTAAGGTTTCTCTAAGGTTTCCTAAAGTGTTCATGAAATATTTACTTGAGAAAGTGGAGGAGAAAAAAAGGTTACAATAGCAAATGTTTAATAATCTATCACTGTGGCAAAAAAAATCGCCTAAAATAAGTGATAAAAAGAAAATTAGGTAATCTTCTCTGAGAATAGAAGAAATCTAGAATTGCTTCTATTCCATTATACTTACAATCCATTATACTTAGACTCTTAAAACTCTGAAGGTAACAAAACAATTTATTTCTCAGATTCAGGGTAGTTATAAAATTCTAAAATGTATAATCAGTTAAAAAAGAAAAGGGGTCATCAAATTAGAAAATTTGATTCAGTAATTTAATTCTATCTGCAGCATTGCCAAGGATATATATTTGTTAAAAGAAACCATTGCCCTCAATACTAAGGTTGTAAACATTAAGTTATTAATGTTTGGGAATAAATAAGATAAATTTTGTTTTGTAGGTATTTGAATTGCCTGGCAGAAAACCAGATGCAATCAACACTTTCCATATAGGACAATCAAACATAAAATATTTCTTATGCTAATAAATGATTCACTTTCACTTTAAAATTTTCACCAGAACTTACACTCATGTTCCTTTCTGCTTCAGAAATGAACAGTTGTTTATTAAACATTCATGGATGCGTATGAGTATACCATATTTCATTATCATGAATGTTTATAATGCACTTAATAACAAAATAGATATTACCTCTAAGTTTAACTTCTATTCATTTTCAAAAGTACTACTTCCATAGTTCTTTATGATGAGTCTAGAGAGAAAAGTAAAAAATGTAGACATAATATCCTCCTATAAACTTAGAGCGCATCCAGAACAGTCTCTGAAGTGTTCTCTACCAGTTTTATTCCCAACTTGACCAGCCACAAAAATCTTTTCAATGTTATAAATAGTCTCAGGGCAAAGATAAAAAGCCCAAGGTGCCAAAATTAAAAAATAAAACATGGTCTCAGGGTTATGATAAATCAGAGGCTATCAGACCCTTTAAGATTTTAGAATGATGCCAAGCAATGCCTCATATGCCCTATGGGCTACAGAACACTATGAGCATTTTCCATAGCACCCTGAATCTCAGCCCATGGTAGAAGGGGCCTGTCTAAAAGAGATTTACAGAAGTGACTTTTGTCTAATGGAGTAGACTAATTTGCTATAGAAGGCTCACAAAATTTTTAAGAAAATTGTATTGACGAAGATACCACCAGCCAACTAAAGAAGACAGAGGCATGTTGAAAATGAAAAGCGATCTCTAATCCCCAGCTCTCTACAGGTCTTTTCTTCCTAAGTCTTTTTGTCTAACCCCTCCTCTACAAACAAAAAGATTGCTGCATCAATTATCTATTGCTATGTAACAAACCATCCCCAAACATAATGGCTGAGACAATGATTTTTAAATTTCCTATGTTTCTGTGGATTGAATCGTGGCTCTTCTGCTCTAAAATGGTGGCAGCTGGAATCACTCATGTGGCTTCATTGAGATGGTAGCTAAGCTGAGCTAGGAGGTTCAAGAAGACCTCTCCCTTGTCTGGGACCTTGATGCTACTGATGGGTATCTCAGTTCTTCCCTATGTGGCCTTTCTTTCCCTGTGGTAGCTCTAGGGACTCTCCGAATGGTCCCTCTCTCCATCAGGATAGCCTGGAATTCTAACATGATGACTCAGGAAACCAAGAGCATGAAAGCAAAAACAGTCAGGCCTTACTTTCACCACATTTTATTGGTCAAAGTAAGTTACAAGACCGGCCCAGATTGAAGAGGAAGGAAAATGGACTTCACCCCTTGTAGGAAGGAATGGTATGCTTGTAGAGGAAGTGAGGAATTGTTTGGGGGCCATCTTGAAGACTCTCTTTTACAGTCCACTCTCTGGCCACAATTCTTGCCTAACCCATATGCAAAAATATACTCACTGTGGGCCCTAAAAATATCATCCCATTATGACATAAGTTTAAATTCAGTATCTTATTGTCTAAATCAGGATAACAGTTCTCAGGATATTGTTCCTTAGGTGTAGCTGTTTGGGAGTGGCCTCTCAGTCCAGGTTTTCTAGGATAGAAAAACCACACGGACACTCCCAGTCAAAAGGCAAGGGGCAGGAAAACAAGAGCTAAAATTGTCAGAGCACCCATACTAAGGGCAAGGGATGCTCCTTGATTGTAGTTCAATTCATCCCTCTGGTAGTGATTTTCTAATCCATCACTTGCCTTGCTTCTTAGACCCTCCCTTCAGTCTTCTCTACCATTCAGTTATACATGCTTCCTTTTTCGTAAAAAATGACAAGTGCTGGGTTGGAAATGTTTCCTCTAAATTCTTCTTTAAAATTGAACAGTTCCTTCTTTGGCTCATTTCTCTCTTCTTGTACATTACCATCAATAGTTATAAAAAGTTAATTGATGGGGAACCTGGGTGGCTTAGCCAGTTAAACGACCAACTCTTGATTTCAGCTCAGGTCATGATCTCAGGGTTGTGAGATCGAGACCCAAGTCGGGCTCTGCACTCAGCATGGAGTCTGGTTGAGATTTTTCTCTCTCTCTTTGCCTCTGCCCCTCCCCCCACTTGCTCTCTTTCCCTCTTGTTCTCTCTCTGTCTCAAAAGAAATAAATAAAATCTTTAAAAAAAGTTAATTGATACTTTTACCACTCTGCCTGGAAATCTCCTTAAGAGATCTGTAAGCTCATAAGGTTTATTTTCTATCTTCTGACACGCAAAAGTATTGCTAAGCATTCCTTCATTGCATAATTCAGGTCCTACATTTTTTAGCATTTCATGTTTTTTACTGCCTTTCCACCCTCTCCTGTTTATTTGCTCTTCTTCAAGCCTTTGCTAATAACCCCCAACCACTGGTTTTATCTTTCTCTCGCTTCTGTAGCAAATCACCACAAACTTAGCAGGCTTAAGCAAAACAAATTTATTATTATATAGCTCTGTAGGTTAGAAGTCCAACACTGATCTCTCAGGAATAAAATCAAGATGTTGGCTGAACTGTATTCCTTTCTGGAAGCTCTAGGAGGGAATCTGTTCCCTTGCCTTTTCCAGCTTCTGGAGGCCATCTGCATTCTTTGGCTTGTGGTTCCCTTCAACCATCTGCAAAGCCAGCAATAGTGGGCTGAGTCCTCATTTTGTATCACACTACCTTCTCTTTTGTATCCCTTTTCCACTTTAAGGATCCTTGTGCTTATATTGGGCCCACCGGGATAATCTAGGATCTTCTCCCCATCTCAAGATCCTTAATCACATCTGCAAAATCCTTCTTACCACAGGAGGCAATATATTCATAAGTTCTGGGGATGTGGCTAGCTTTGCTGGGGAGGGGCATTATTCTGCCTGCCACATTGCCTTTTCTGCCTCAACTAACAGTATTCTTGTCCTTCTTCCAAACTCCACCTGCCACCTTGTCCTGACGCCAACACCGCATGTTTCAGCTTTTTGTTAGAATACCCCACTCCAGATACCAATTTCTGTATTTATTACTAAATAACAAAGCACACTAACATGTAGTGTTTTTAAATGATTCATTATTTCTCCCAATTCTGTTTGAATGCTTAGGTTTTTTGCTCCGCATGTGTGCTGGGATCACTTCTGCAGCTGTATTCAGCTGACTTTATTCGGTCACCAGATGTGGCAAGGGCATGACTGGCTCTCTGCAGTCGAGGCAGACTCTGAAGAGGCCGACAGCTGGAGGTTGTCGACCTCCTTCCTTGCAGCTAGGCAACAAGTGACTGTTGAATCTTTCCTGAAGGTGAATCTGGGCAGCATGTCTCTTTGCTTACCACAATCCACCCTTTGCTCCACGTAGGTCTATTTCTCCATATATGTTTAGGGAGTTGCTCCGACAGGATTGAAGGGGCCACTTTTCCTGAGGGAAAGATGGAGGCTGGTGGTACAAACTACAATTCCCCCTGCCGCGGTCAGGCTGGAGAATTCAATCAGTATTCATCTCCCCCCTCCACTATTCATTCTAGATTTCCCTTAGTGTCCACTATTACTTATGCTGCCCTCAATGGCTTCACTGGTGTTGTAACTCAACCCCCATTCACGGAGAGGCCTGAATTTCTGTCCTCATGCATTTTCAGGGTGGGGTTGCTATACCTATTCATTAGAGTCACAATTTGGTAAGTATATCATGTGCACCCCACATTTATTCCTTCCTGCCCTGATTGTGTAACAGGATCTCTGCCTCCTCCTGATGATCAGTCGATTATCCTTGGCAAGATGGTGACTCCTTTTCTTGCCTGCTGGTCTCTGGATACAAGGAGCCCAGAGTACCAAGGAAGCATCTGAAGCTTGTATTTCAATATCATTTTTGCTATATTTCTTGACAAAAGTGTGTCCCTTTAGGGACCAAGACCTCTCACTATGCAGACTTCAGAACTGTGAAGATAGGGAGCACAAAGTACCCCAAGCTTCATTAGAGGTAATGTGGTGGGGGGCACTTCTATTTCCACCCCTTGGTTCCTATACCCATATTTTTTGTATTGGGGCATAGTGCCATATAAAAATTTTGATCCAATGCCTATAATACATTTTTGAGTATGGCATCCTTGCAGAGTATTGTTTTGGAACTGGTGTTCAGCTCTACCTTTAGCTGGTTGTTCCAATGCTGTCAGTCTCGCAGTTTCTGGGTAGTGAGGTATGTGATATCATCAGCGGATCCTGTGGATATGGGTCCACTCTTGTACTTCCCTGATATTATGTGGAATCCCATGCTAGTGAATTTAACATTATATAAGCATTCAGATGGTGGTACTGGCTGAGATGCTGTGGGCTGAAAAAGCAAACCCATACCTGTAATACGTGTCTAGTTGTGACGAGGAACTGGTTTCTCATTGGAAATTCAGTCTTGCTCTCCATTGCTGGTAGGTTGGGCTATTTAGCAGCAATAGGACCTAAATCAGCCTTGATCAGAGGAAATTCATGCTGTTGAACCCAGGGTCAGTTTTCATCCTTTCCACAGTGGACACTGCATTCATGGGCTTGTTGTGCCAACACTGGGTAGCTAATGGCTAAGGAAGGAAGGATGAAGTCAATGGGGCAATTTGTTCAGTCTTCTTTATTGTTAGTGCCTCTTTAGTAGTGGATGCTCACCGGTGGGAGTTACATGTAATTCCCTTTTTTACAACAAAGAGTAATGACTAATATTAGCACTATTGTCAGTAACTTTCCCCTCAAGGTTTTTCTTTTTTTAAACACAATGTTAACATGTAGCTTATGGTTTCAAGTACAATTTTCAACTAAGGTTAAACTTTATTGGGACTTACAATTTTCTACTCTTATGCCATATTTTATCTTCCAGCTCTGATACTGAATTTTTATTTCAGCAATCATATTTTTCAATTTACAGGATCTCTTTTTTGTTTATTGTTATACTATCACACAGCTATACAATATAATCTCTTTCTTTTAAAGATATTTAGTGTTTCTCAGAGTCCATAGTCTCTCATGTTTTGTCAAACTGAGGGTTCTAGAGGGGAAGGGGGTGGGGGGATGGGTTAACCTGGTGATGGGTATTAAAGAGGGCACGTACTGAATGGAGCACTGGGTGTTACATGCGAACAATAAATCATGGAACACTACATCAAAAACTAATGATGTAATGTGTGGTGATTAACATAACAATAAAAAATTTAAAGGAAAAACCCTAATGATGTAATGTATGGTGATTAACATAACAAAATAAAAAAAATAAAGATATTTAGTGGATTTTTTTCTTTTGTTATCAGCTTGTCTAGTTCCTTTGGATTTTCCCCCTCCTTGTTAATCGCTCCCCCCACTTTTTTTATTTGGAGGCTTTCATTTTACCAAGTGTTTAGTGATACCGGGCTTTCGTTTATGGGTGTTGATTTTTTGGCTGGTGGTCTTCATTAAACTCTCATTAAGTGCTTTAGCCAAACTTTAAGAGAGTATTTTAATTGTTAGTATTTGAAGAAAAAAATTCTGGTAAAATTATTGCCTGCAGTAACATGGAAGACAGAAAATGTAATGCACGCATGGCATTGGGTGAGATTTTAAGGTAGAATTTTGAAAAAATAAGCTGGCTGCTATTAGCTGTAATTGATAAAGTACTTACTCTAAGAAAGAAACAAGCTCAAAAATAAGGAGGTAGGCAAGCAAATAGAATTGAAATGGAATACAGAGCCTAGGTGGGCAGGGTTGGAAAATGAAATGTCTTTCACCAAATCAAATGTGTGATAGTTAAACGTAGCTTTAGGACAAAGACAAAATCCAGAATATTGCCATTACCATAGACTCAAAAAAAAGACCCAATAAAGAGTATAACAATATACTCCTTCTTTTACGGCCTCTGAAGGGATGAAAGGGATGCCTTTCCCTTGAACTAAAGAGCTACCCCAAAGATTAAGGGATTAACTGATTAAAAGTAAAAAGAATGATATGCTGGAGATATACAGGTCTACAAACTAAGTCATGAGCACTTGGAACATCTCAGGCTGAACTAGTGACAGTTCCTCCAATCCTTTTCTGCTACAGTCTTCCAGATCTTTACTCATAGGCCTCATATTAAACCTCTTTATTCATGTAATAAATACTTGTAATGAATCCGCTTTCCTCACCAAATCCTAACACATATGGCTGCCCTACAAAGAGAGCCTAAGGCAAAAATTGAATATATTACTTTATCAGAAAGGGCAATCCATGCTGGTGAAAGTGAGGAAGAAAGAAAGGCTAGCAAGGATGAAAAGCAAATGCAAATTGATAAGTTACTGCATAGCACTTGGTTTCTGTTTCATCAAAAGCCATGATGAGACTGCCACTCACTTGGCAAGTACACTTGCTTAGCTACATGGTATATTTCTGGGCAGGAGAGTGAAAAACTGTGCCTCAAAGCAGTCTATCAGAAAAAAAGAAAGAAATTGATCTGACAGCTTCTTCTAGTTCATTGATCCAAGTTTTCCAAACAGTTAACTTCACTGCTCTTCACATACATCACCTAGCCCTACTGACAGTCAGTGGGGAAACTTTGTGGCATGATGCTTCCTAGAGAGCAGAAGTGTTGGGATAGGTCTGGGATTCTGAGCATGTGGCTAGTTGACCTCAGGCAGAGGAATCACTGTCACTATCTATGCAGGGTGGTAACTATGGCAAAGTGAGTGGTTAGCGGCCTGGGGAACTGTGAGGCCCAGAATCTGAGAAGGCACTTGAGGAAGATGTGTCAGATACTTAATCTAAAGACAAGGTTATCTACTGGCACAATAATGCTGTATAATAAACAGCTATAAAACTTCAGTGGCACAATGGACATCCCTTGCTTACACGTCTGGAATCAGAAAGGTGTCGGGTGGTTCTGCTGATCCCAGAAGAGATCATTCACATTATCTGGGGGTTGACTGGCTGTCAGCTAATCTAGACAGGATTCAGCTAGAGTAACCAATAACTTGGCTCTGCTCCATGCATGTCTAACCCTCCAGCAGGCTAACCCAAGCATGTATGTGCTTGTGGCAAAAGCAGAAGCACAAGATTAAGTAAAAATTCACTAGATCTTTGAAAATAAATATGGTCCAGAATCAATGAAAAGGTACTTCAAAGGAGAATGAAAAAGGACCATGAATATAGGGAAAAGTAAAGAATTAGGGACATTTTTACAGTCTATCATACCAAAGAAAAACAATTCATTGTTCTAAAAGGTATTATTATTATTTTCTTTGGAAAAACTTGAGATTTTATCTGGCCTTAGTTATAAATTAGGCTCTTACGAAGTCTGTTGGTCGTTTTTATGCCAGCTGTGAGATGGGGGCAAACCCCTCCCTCTTACCTGTTATGTTTAGTTGGTTTGTAGAGCCAGTTAAATGGCAATAGGTTTTGGCTCAGGGAAGTCCAAATTTAGCCCAGAGAAATCCAACTTTGGCCCTGCTTAAATCAATTTGGGGCTTCCTCTGTTCCCAAGGCCAAGTTCTAAACATGAAGAAATCCATTTTAATTCCATTCTTGTAAAATAAATGCTAAATAGGCAAGCCAGCTGATTTGGCTAAGACTATGGGACTAATAATGTTCAAACCTTATATAATCCCCATTACTGTTTATGAAATAGCATAATAAAATGGTCACTTCACTGAACCAAATCAGAAGTCACAGATGCTAGACCAGATCCTACCACTAACTAGTTGTGTGACCCATGAGCAAGTTACTTAATCTCTTTAGATCTCAGGGGCCTATATAATCAGGGATTGCTCTAAACTATAATGTTCCAATTATCCTATATCCACAAAATGTGAGTAGGCATTACTTACTCAAATAAGTTTAAGAAATACTAACTTAAAGTTCAAAATGTTTATTTCAAGACTTTCCAGCACTTTTAAGCTGTACTGTTTGAATCTCTAAGAGGGGAATATGATGTGCAGCAAATAAATTTCACCAGTGACTCATTTTTTCATAAAACATGTTATGTGTTACCTTGAATATACTTAGGTAAATGTATCATTACTGCTAGATTGCATTTATCAAGCAGGGTCCCAGAAAGAAACAGAGGGACATTGGAGAAGAATATAATAAAATGACTATTTACAAAGGTATAGGCAGGGTGTAGGGAAGCCAACAAGGAGTAATGAACTACTCTGGGGCTAGTTACACCTGGGGGGCTCTTCCCTCCTGTAAAGGGATGGAGCAGGGACCTGAAATGAGAGAGAGTAACCAGGATTACTGCCTGAAAAGCAATGCCTGATAGAATGGTCTCCAGTAGAGGTACACAGCCAATCCATGGTGACCTGGCAGGAAAGGAGCGTGGGAAATAAATAATACAATTTAATTTTCCTTCAACCTCCAATCTCTTACAAATGCTTTCATCTGTTGAACCTAACCAAAATCCAGAGGGGAAGGGGACCCACCTCACAGAGCAGAGAGCAGAATGGAAAAAGGTGAATCCAAACAGAAGCTATCCGGCACAGTATAGCTCCATTCTTAAGCAGCTAGATTAGGTGATTAGATCATGTCCTCAGGACTCAAATCTTAGCTCTCCTCTCTGCTTTCCTTTACTGGCTTCATTCTAAGGCAAGTTCCTACCATCTGCAGCACAGATGCCACCAGCAGCTCTCAGGTTATAGCATGGTTAGTCTGCAACTTCAGATAAAATCATCAAAAGAGTAAACACATATACAGCACCTAGTATATGCCAGGTGCTGTTGAAAGCTCCTTAGATACATTAACTCAGTTAATCCTCATAATAATTCTGTAAGGGAGCTACTGTACTAACATCTCTCTAGAAATGAAGAAACTGACACATGACTGGTAAGTGGAAAAGGATAAGCTGAGATTTACATTCAGGTAGTTAGCTCTAGAGTCTGTGCTTTTAACTGCTGCATCATATTGCTTTTTGTAAAGTAAACCTTATCTCCTACAACATTCATATTACTTAACAAAAAGGATGCTGGGTCATGTGCTCATCCTTGGATCAATCACTGGGCATTTTGCTTGCTAAACAGTCACATGTCCACATGACTGCCAGCAATTTCTCCCTAAAAAAAGATGTCAGGCAAATGTAAAAAGCAACAGATGTCCATCACAGGCAGTATGGACTTAAAATAGCCCTAGGGACTGAAGCCACAATTCCAGTTCTGCCCGTGTTTGCCACAAATCTCCAGCGAATTATTTATGACTTCATTTTCAGCAAGGAGATTCTGACCCCTCCTACCTCCAAATGCGGTAGTGGGTACAGAAGCAAAAATATGAAGATCCCTAAACAAATATCGAATTATATCTAATTACATAGATATAAATATATTAAAATACAGTAATAAAATTTAGATATGCCAAACTTAAGCAAATAGCTTCTGAAATGAGTTTTTCAGTCAATGCTGTCTCTGAAAATTCCTTTAGAAATAATTCCCTTTAAAAAAATGAGATAAATGAATGAAATCTTATTTTTTCAAGTGGTCTTACAGACACTATACATTAATATTTCCTAAGAATAAACAAAGCACAATTATAGGTTTATTGATTTTTAGCAAAATAAAATGACATAAGTAGCTTCTTTAAAAACTAATGGATAAGTTTTCTTGTTTCCTTGTCTCCAGAGCATTTGGCATTCTTTATCAACTGGTACATAAAAGAGTAGAAAAATAAGAGATTGTCATATTGTCCTTGGTATTTCTCTTTTAATATATCAGTATGGTAGTCTACCAGAAAATAGTAAATGGCTTCAATTGTGGAAAGGAAGGTATCCGGCTTTCCTTTTTGATGGCGCCAAAAGCAAGTTTTTCTTGTTTTCAACTCAACTTGTAACAATCCTGCCAAAAACAAATAAAAAAAAGTATCAATATTTCTTCTTAACCACAGAGTCTGGCACAATGATAATTTCTCTTAATTATTTTAAGAATTAAAAAAAAAGGATTCTTTTAGGAGTACAGATGAGTTCCTTCAATCCCAATTCCAAATAGAGTATTTTCTTAAATGCATTAAGGTATATACAGAAGCAATATAAAACACAGAACAGAATCTTAACTATGACAGTTACTTATCTATAAATCTTAGAACTTGCAACCATGAGTTAAAAGTAGTTAACAATTAAGATGTTCACCTCTTCTATCTTCTATTCACCAGTGTCTTTATTTTAACCAGGGACAGGACTAAATTCACCAATATTCAGAAGGGTTACATTTCCTTGATGACCTGACATTTAAAACATCATTGTAAAACTCACGGAAAGAGATAGGCAGGTTAATGGCTCTTAATATGGTTAAAAGTTTATTTCTGGACTATCACTTTTTGGCTATATCTTCATGAACAGAGTACCTAGAGTTGTTTCCTTAGCTCTGCCACATTTGTTGAGTGAGACCTCAAAGACACAGTCGGCTAGAATGCCTTACTCCTGTGCATTTAAAGAGGAAATTCATGAAATCACAGAACAGTACTCTCATTTCTTAAAACTCAGATGTTAACATACAAACCCAAAATGCTTTTAGCGCCTTAGGCCAGTACTTAGGCTCACATTATATTTATTTTGGTATACTTTTTTAAAAAGTATATTTATTTTAAAGTAATAAAAAAAAGGGAGAAGATAGTATTAAAATTAGCCTCTTTACTAAGATTCGGAACCTCTGAGTTATCAATGATCTCCTACTATCACACCTCTCCTTAACCTAAAAGCTACTTCAGAAATGTAGCAGAGGGACAAGAAATAAATACTATAAAAAATTAAGATTTTAAGATATAAGGAGGATCCAATGTCTAATAGGACTTCCAAGGAAAGAGAACAAAGAGAATGGAGAAGAGTTAGCATATAAAGAGATAATGCCTATGACTTTTCCAGAGACTGTTTTTAAAAATGCAAAGTCACAGATACATGAAATAATGTATCTCAAGCAGAATAAATACAAAATTAGTGCCTAGATCCATCACACCATAGTGAAACTGCAAAAGAGCAGGAATAAAGAGATCTTTAAAGCAGCCATTAAGGGATACCTGGGTGGCTCAGTCCATTAAGCATCTGCCTTTGGCTCAGGTCATGATCCTGGAGTCCCAGGATCAAGCCCACATTGGGCTCCCTGTTCGGCAGGGAGTCTGCTTCACCCTCTGCCCCCTACCCAGCTTGTGCTTTCTCTCTCTCTCAAATAAATAAATAAAATCTTAAAAAAAAATAGCCATTAAGAAGAGGCAGATCATATAAAAGAATGGTAATCAGAATGACAGGAGACTTTTCATTAGCAACAGTAGAGTATTGAAGACTATGGAATAACAACTCCAAAGTGTTAAAAAAAAAAAAAACTAACAACCTAAAATTGTGTACCTAGCAGAACCATATATTAAGAACAGAAGTGAAAACAGTGGAGAAACAAAAATTGAACATATGCCAACAGGAAACCAAATAAAAGGAATTTCTAAGGAATATATTTCAGTCTGGGTTAAAAGAATAGTGAGCAAAGAAAACAATAAACATCTATGTAAATCCAAATAAACGCTGCCTGAATGAAACAAAAAACAATAACAATATCTAATTTGTGGGCTGAAGATAAAGGACAGAACAAAAATAATGAAGAAAGTAACAGTAACTTGTTGAACTAGGAGGGAGCTGAATCAAACTTAAGTGTAGTAAATACTTAAGAGTGTTCAAAGGAGAGGTAAAAATACTGACTTTCAATTCTTCTAAGTCCAAGTGCACAGTCCAGTTTTCTAACAGCACCAAAATAGGAATATTAAAAAATGAAATAAGAAAAAATAAAAGCTCGATCAAAGAAAAGTCAAGAAAAAAAAGTAAAAAAACAGGACAAACAGAAATAAAATTTTAGATGGTAGAAATATTTCCAAAAATATCAATACTCATAGCAAATGTGAATAAATGAAACCTGCCATGTAAAAAAGACAGAGATTCTCAGATTGAAACACAAGGATGACCTCTACAGGGCTTCTGCTCAATGTACTGGAGGTCTTAGCTGACATAGTAATAAAAACAATAAATTAATTAGATGTATAATAACTGAAAAGGAAGAAACACAACTGACTTTAAAATACTTTTAAAATCTATAAACAAATTTTTAAAAACATATTATCTTAGGGTAGGGAGGATTTAAACAAGACACAAAAAGTGTTCAACATGAAAGATTGATAAATTCCACATGAAGAACTTCTGTTCCTCAAAAGATACAATAAAGAAATTTAAAAGATGAGTCATTAACTGCAAGAAGATATTTCAAAACATTACTATCTATATTCTAGTAGATATAAAGAATTCCTACAAAAATCAATTAAAAAAACACTAGAAAAATGCACATAGGTATTTCACAGAATAGGACATATGTGACCAAATAAGTGAAGAAAATGATGCTCAATCCAATTATTAATTAAGGTAAGGCAAATTATGATCACAATTAGACCCCACTTTATATCCACTATATTGGCAAAAATCAAACATTTGACAATACCAAGGTAGGAGGCATCACGGATCAATGGGGACTCTTACACATTAATGACGGGTGTGTAAGTTTATATACCCATACTTTGGAAAGACAATTGGCATTATCTTGTAGAAGTGAGTATTCTCCAACAAGTCCACGTCTAGGTATGTTTCCTTAAGGAATCTTGTACCTGCATAAGAATGTTCGTAGGTGCACTATTTTTAAGTGCAAAAACTAGTTAACTCAAGTGTTTCATAAACAGGAGACTGGATAAATTGTAGTATATTCATACAGTCAGATAATATACAGCAGTGAAAATGAATAAACTATAGCTAATCATATAACAACATGGACAAACCTTAGAAATAAAATGGTGACTTTAGATTTTAGGTCCCCAGGAATACAACATGCAGGTCAAAATAAAGAAAACTAAGTAATAAAAAGATTATGAAAATAGATGTATTTAATAAAACACAAAGGAATGATAAAAACGTAATTCAGGAGAACAGTTAACTCTGTTGAGGGGGGAGAAGTAGAGTGGCAGAGGCGAGAACATTGGTAGATAAAAGTTACCAACACAATTCTGGTGCTTGGCTTCTTATTTATTATCTCACTATGTGCTATAACATTATATTATATATTATATATATTCTTTCACATGTATCATAATTTAGTTTAAAAAGTAATATGAAAAACACCTTTGCCTATTTATGGCAGAACTGGAGCTAGAAGTCAGGTCCTGGCCCTATTCTTTCCATTAGGCTTACAACATAAATCTAATCATGCCAATGTCTGGCATTAAATTCTCTCATACTGCCACAGCACCTGTGGAAAAAAAGACCAAATTCTCAGGCATAATATTCAAGGGCATTCATAATTTGTATTTCTTCAGTTGCTTCTTCTACCACTCTCATATATGTACGCATTCTACACCATATTCAATTTTTTCAGTCTCTTGAATGCAAAATGATGTTTTTGTATTTTTGTGTATGTATCATTCCCTTTGTCTGAAATGCCCAGCCCTTAGCCCTTTATCCATCAAGATTTCAACAGAAACAGTTAATATATCCAGGGACTCTGGGTAGAGCAGGGTTGTGTCTCCTCAATGCTACCACTGTATCCAAAACTTACTGAATTTTCTTACCTGCTTACCCGCCTGCCTCCCACAACAGATTACATGGCAGACAATGTCCACTGTCTTCTCAATATTCATTTTCCCCTTTTCTCAATACTAACAATCTCAATACTGTTCAGTGTGGCACGTGTCCAGCTAAAAACAACTTCCCAGCTTTATTTGTAGCCAGAGTGGTCAGGGGAACCATTCTGGCCAAAGAAAGGAAAACTGCAATCTCCTAGGTGGAAATTCCAAGAAAGCTATTATTATTATACTTATTTTTTAATGAAAGAGCCAGACTCAGTGGGCATATACATATTGCCCTTTGTCCTTTGTCTTGCCTGCAATATATATGGGATGTCTCGGGACCTAGCAGCTATCTTACAAGTATGAGGGTGAAAGTGATGGAGGAAGAAAACAGAACGAGTCTGAGTTCTTACAGGCATTGTGAAGTCTTTGCGACAGCTTTGGACTACCCATTTCTGAACCTGAACCTGTAAAAAGTAAACCCACTCTTTCTTTTCAGATTCTATCTGGGTTTTTATTTCACATGGTGAAACACAACCGTAACAGCCATTGTGATCAACTGGATGGTAGAGATATTGCTTTATTCTCCTTCATATCCCCTAGTCTAGGACACCACCTATCCAGGAACGGGTGTTCAACAAATATTTCTGAATAAATGGACAAATCACAAAAGCTTTAAAGTATTCTATCTATGTATTTTGAAAATATTTCAATTTGAATAATTTTGATTCAAAAATACACAAAAGTTGTAACAACCCAAACCAAACCCTTTTGAACTATTTGTATTAATGTTAATTATATCCAAGAAGTAAAGGGAGACGTTTGAAAATGTTCTAAGTAATTAGTATAATTAAAATTTTAACATAGGATTTGACAGCACATGCAATTTCTAAAAACAAAACAAAACAAAACAAAGAGTAACTGTTAAATGGTGCCAGTTTCTAAAACACCTAATATGTTCTAAAATGTTAAAAATAAAAATCAAGACTCAGTGATTATTACCACTAATCCATCCTGCTTTAAAGATTTGCTTGCAAGTGTACAGAACCTTTTAAAACACACGGAAATACACAGGCATAGGATTTATTTTTAAAAGTTCAATGCATACATTAAAAAAATTCTTTTGCTAGCATTTCTGGCAATCAATAACTTTATGATGAATTCAGCAAATTTTTTAGCAGAACTTTAAAGCAGATAATTATAAATGGTTTTCTCTTCAAAATTATTGCCTGAATTTCTTCAACTGAAGAATGAGAATAAAAATCTTAAGCCATTCTCATACTGTTGCTGGGAGGACTGAATGAGGCAGTATATGATACTGCACTCATAGATACACTGAGTACAATTCAGGCAATACCTTTAATCTGAAAAAAGCAGTCACTTTAAACATTTTATCAATGTAGTCAAAATGAAGGGAGAGAGCTGGCTAACTGTTAAAATAAATTACAATATAATGCCATTTTTATCATTTGGACTGCCTCCCCAACAAAAAGAGACCACCCTTCCCTACCATGTCCTCCCAAGGCTTCCTATAGTCAATCTTTAAGAATGTTATGTCACTCTTCACTTTTTATGATTAATTACACAGTCAATCTTCAAATGTTTTATTTCAACAGCAGTAAAACATTCAGAGCTACTTCTCTGTAAAATGTGGCGAAACAGTATGTTTTCACATTGTTAAGGGGATTCTTAACCTCAGCATTCATAAGATAACAGAAACACAATTTCCAATACATTACATTTGGAGGGTTTTATCTGAGGTTTAGAGCTGGTTTGTTTAGCTTAATCCCAACAAATGATAAAATGTTTTAAAACTTAAAGGCAATGATTTATAGCAAACATGGGTTATTTCTTGAGGAAATAACTTGGTTTATCTGGAAACTGGTATTTCACATATACAGAGGCTATAAATATGTGCAGAGCCCCAAATATTCCCTATGGTGCAATAAGAAGCCAGAAGGGGTAGGGGTTGAAGTAGGACATGCAGAGAATACTGAATTTGTTTATTTCATGATTTTGAAGGAATTCAGAAATCCCTTTTAAAAATTTTCATGTAGCACAGAATTGAAATATATGATACTTACTATGTGATCTGGGAAGGAATAACAGAAATTTTTCCAAATCTGATTTTAAGCCTTAAGCTCAAATATGAACACTCTGAAAACAGATTTTGAATTGTGCCTCAATAATTCCTTTTATAGTTTTTTCTACTGTTCTTACTCATGTTCTTTCATTTGATCCTTTCAATTACCATATATGGTAATTATAAAGAGAGTGGCTCAAAAAAATCTTCAAACTGAGGAATAAGTTGGTGCTGTAACCATCCAGGGTAATATTGGCAGGTAGTACTCCAAAGAGCAGGGCCTTAGGGTTCCATCTCTCTATTAAACATCAGCAAAAGGTTCTTCCAGGTTTTATGCTCTATAGTTTCTCTCCCTCCCTCCCACATTCCTCCTCCCCGACTTGTCTCTCTCTCACACACATACACACACACACACACACACACACACACACACACACACACTTTGTCTCTTTCTGCCTATCTTTCTCACATACAAACACACAAACATAAACATGACTAGAATGACAATCTTACTAACAGGTATGTTGACCTCAGAGGTATGAACTACGTAAATTAAACTAAATCTAGTATTGTCACTAACTTTAGTCTGGGATGACTTACCACAAGTTAAACTCCAAAAAGTGTCATGAACTTTTTTTTCTAGGTGAAGTGCATTTTTAACAATAGCCTGAGAAAAGCTCTATTTTTGGCAACCGCCTAAAACCAACCAGGTACTCTTGCCTTCTAATCAAACATAGTACACATACAAGGCCACCAAGAGCTAGAAATATATCTAATGTTTTTAGAGAAACTACTGGAAAAGCCTGAAGAACTGAGTAAAGTGCAAGTAAACAAGAGAGGTAACATGAGTTTCTGTTCTTCATATTACTAGTTGTGCTACTGGGGCAAGCAAAGCAACTCTTTTAAACCATTTTATTAGGAACTGAACTTTTCACTCTAAGAGAGTACAAAGATAAAACAAAAGAAAATCCCTGTAATGTTAAATCTTAGAATTGGAACTCTCCATGTGAACTCATGATATATATATATATCTATTTTCCTTGGCTCTATCCACTGAAGCAATGACATCCAAGTTGTAATAAATTTACCAGATCTTGGTTTCTAATATCCCTCCCCACTAAAAAGAACCACAGCTCCTTTGCATAATTGTTGGTTCTATGTCTGGGGCAGGAAAAAAGTACAAGTGAACTTGGGACATCCTGTTGTACCAGAAAGACTAATGAGGCCATGCCACAGAGGACTTGAAGGGCTCCCATTGGCAAAATTTGAGACAATTTGGACATCAAAAAGAATACAATCACAACATATTACATATGATGAACTAAAAGGAAATCCATAAACGCATAGTGACCTCAAAAAGGGGCAGGAGAAAAGAAAAAGGGCAGGGGAGAGGGGAGAAGAGCTCTTTACATAAGAATGCCAGCTAACAAATATAAAAGAAATAATACATTAAAATGTCATCATTTTGCAATCCTCAATGTATTTGCTGATTTAGGCAAATCATCAATAAATACTAAAACCACTCAGTGAAAAGCAGCTGGGAAACAGATAGTTCATAGTCTCAAAGCATCACCCCAAAGATTACTACTAGTTTCAAAGAAGAAACGAACTTTTATAATAGAGAGATCTGGCAATCACCACTTTAATCAAATAATTAAAGTTATTATCAGTAATGAAACTTACACTATATGCCTCCTGATTTGATGCAGTAAGTATACAACTTTACCTATGAATAGGGTAATCATATAATTTATCAGCTAAACAGCTACATTTCTAAGAGTGAAAGGGAATGCTATTAATAATTATACCAAAACAATAGGTGTAAACTGGAATTGTCATGGACAACCCTAGATTGATCCTAATCTCTAAGTATCCTTACAGAAACACTAAATGGAATCAAATCATGATGAAGCATTCAGACAACTGACCTGCCCTCTTCCACAAGTCTAAGTCACAGAAAACAAAAACAGGGGACTGCTCTACATTAAGAGACTGAAGGGTATAATAACTACATAGAATGTGAGTTTACATGCTGAATCAGAAGAAAAAAGCTACAAAAGGTATTTTTGGATCAATTAGGGAAATGTAAA
>NW_027397087.1:15891133-15948003 GCF_003265705.2 Callorhinus ursinus | reverse complement strand
GAAAAAAGCTACAAAAGGTATTTTTGGATCAATTAGGGAAATGTAAAGATGTAAATTTTAAAAAAAATTTAAAAATGTAAAAATTAGAACTTCTGTTAATTTTCCCAGAGTGATAATGGCAATTCGATTATGCAATTATTCTTAAAAGATGTACAGTTAGATATTTAAGGGTGAAGTATTGCAAAGCCTGCCACTTACTTTCAAGTGTTTCAACCAAAAATGTATATAATATCTAAGTATACACATACATATAACAGAGAAATAGAACAAATGTGGCAAAATGTGTGGGTATTTGATGCAATTCTTCCAATATATCTGCATGTTTGAAGTATTTGAAATGAAAGTTGGGGGAAGGAACAATCCACAAAAATTTTATTTTTTTACCTTGAAGTCTCTCATCAGTGAGTATTTTGTTTGTTTGGTTCCAGGTGCTATCTATAAATATAATTTTTTTCAGTGTTGTGTCTTGGCAGTTGCTGTCATTCAAATCCTGTTCTTCAGTTTTCTTGCGTTTAATAAATGGCTTTTCAGGGTCATCATTTTTGCCTTTAACATTATTTTGAATCCTTTTTTGCAGATGAAAAGAAATATCTTTTACTGAGACAGACTTAGGTCCAGGGAAAACAAGGGCAACCTAAAGCAAAGAAGCTTAAGTTAGTAGTGTGTTGTTACGATCTTCAAAATGAATAAATTCTGACACTCAAAACTTTAAGAGAAACAAACATGTTGAATACTTGAGAAACAAGCATTAGGTTCAATAACAACCACTTGAGCCATTTGAAAGTTCATATGTTTCTTTAATAAGTATGGTAAAGCTTTTGGCTCTTCCCTAGGATTTAAAAATCATAATATACTAGCTATAAGTATTGCTTCAAAATAAGTTATTCACTTCTTGATAGAAGCCAAGTTAGTTGTATCGTGGATCAAAAAACTAAATACTGTAATATTTCACAGCATAAAAGACAAAGTACGTGATACTAGGTAAAAGAACCAATGAAAAGCACTCAATAATTAAATACAATTTTCACCTATATAATAAGCAGAGATAAAAGAAAAAATACAGTTAATGCTGGTGAGGATATGGTGTTAAGTGCCTTTATAGCCATTACTGATGTCAGGTTTCAATAGCATAACTCTTCATGAAAGCAGTTTGGCACTTTAACTCAAGAGTCATGAAATATTCAGACCCTTTGGTTATTTCACTTTTGGGAATTTATCTTAATAAAATTATTGTAAATACAACTCACAATACCCAGACTATCTGTTAAAGTATATTTATTACAGTTAAAAATTAAAACTGAAAAATCTGACTTTCAAGGAAAAATTCTGTAAATTATGCTACCTTTCTTTCAGCATGTTTTTTACTGAGACCTTACACAGTTAGAGCCTGCAACGTCTGAACAGCTCCTGCCACAAAGCAGTTGCCCAATTAATATTTGTTAAATGAACAAATGTTGGTTAAATCATGTGTATTTTATCTCCCATACTTTTCTGTATTTCCCAAATTTTCTTTAATGAGCATATATCATTTTTTATATGAAAAAATAAGCATTATAAAAATAAAAGAAAAAATCTTGAATTTAAAAACTTCAGAGTTATAAAAGTTTCTCAAACATTTACAATGTGTGTCTATATTTCCCCTATGCCCAATCAGCAAAGTTCAGGACTTTGTAATTTTCTTGGACTGTAAGCATATCACATCTCTTTGTAGAACCTAGCACTGTATTCTATTCAAATGACATAAATGATACCTTGCTGACCAGAGAGGGAAACACAAATATATTCCTAGATCCAAAACTCAGAAATCATTTACAAACAACTTTCTATATAAACTCAACCAAAAAATATATATTTATTTATATTTATCCCATATATATTGATGGGAAAGGAAAAACTAAGTTCTGCCTAGAACAAATGAACACATTAATTTTTAATTATGTTTCCAGATTAACCACACCAACAAATGGTCTCCAAGAAACCTAGAAGGGTTTATATACATTTTTTAGAAGTACCCAAGTACCCAAGGTCTAGTTTTTTTAAGATCTATCACTTTTCAACAAAAGCAGTAATATCTCACCAATTTCAACTATGTGAAAACCAATTTAGAATCTAGAAATGATCAGAGGAAGGCCTCTGAGCAGCCATAAGATGTTACAAAGGCCATGTATTAAAGCTCTTAATTCAGAGAGAATTCTTGAAAATCCTTCTAATTCAGACTGTCTTTTCTTCTTTCAGAGAAATTCCAACAATGTTTGTAATATGGTTTCTTAGTTTGTATCAAATTAGACCATCTATATGTAGTACTGGGAAGAAAATGGAGAGGAGAGAAAGTAAAGCAGACACAGTAATACTGGCAAAGAGTAAAAACCTGAAGATATAATGCAGAACAACTATAAAAAGTGGAAAGTCAAAATTCAAAAAAGCCTTAACAATCTAAGATCATTTGATCTTTGAAGATACCAATGAAGTAAATAAATTGTATATTGTTTAGTGTTACATAAAGATAACCCTAGGTCATTAAGAAAAATATTAAATTATGTTCAAGTAAATTCAGAAAGGTGATGGAATTTAAAATTCTTTTTTAGATTCAATGCCAAGAGTTGTAAAAAATAAGCAGCCTACTTCATGGTCCTTTTCTTCATATTCTGGAATACAAGGATACGTGTAAATATTTACAAATTCAGGTGCTAATAGTTTTGCATGTATAGCAGTACTTTTGCCATCTGTTTCATTTGGATGTTTAATGATATCAATCTTCAGTGGAAGCTAAAATTAAAAAAAAAGACAAATGAACACAATATAAAAATTCTAACTTTTATGTTAAGAAAAATGACCTTCAAAGCTTAAATAACAAGCTCACACTAAGTTCCTATAAATATGATTTCAAAGGCATACTTTTCTAAACCAGAATATTAGGAATGCTAAGAGTCATAAAGCAAACCTAAATTTCTTCCTCAATATTGTTGATCATGTAATAAACAATTATTTCCAACTTATTTAACATAAAATCTGTTCTTAAAGCAAAGCTTCAAGGCCATTTTCATTTAAGCTACAGAGGCACTGAGTCCAAGTCCTTGCATTTCAGTATCTGTGTCAAGAACATTTTTTATAATTCCTATAAACTTTAGGATTGTTAATTTTATGACACAATAAAAGGAAATATAAGTTTGGGCAAAAGCTTCACATCTAAAATTCAAGTCAAAATTTTATTCCCTATACATCCTTTGAGATCAAAGGTATTACCCTTCAAAGGGTTCACTATTTGTTGTGAACATCATGATTCTCATCAGTGGCCTTTAACAGCACAAATGAAATTATCAATTGGAAAAGTAACAGAATAGGTCTAGGAGGTACACACTTTATATAAAAATTAACTCTCTTTAAAATCTTTGTCTATTTTCCTTAAAGTTTCATTATTTAATTGTTATGAATTACATCCTGCCTCTTTGCAAAAATAATATTCTCTTGCATTTTTTGAGTTAGATTTTTCTATTTCACTGACTTGTTTGATTTAATTTCCTGTGTAACTCTTGCACAAGTGCTATAGTTAGCCATGATTATGAAAATGAAAGCTGAGTCACATCTCCCCCAAAATATATATGAGAAACTCTGAGATGGATTCTTCACTGCAGATTATAAATGACTTACATATTATTACAAACACTTTTCCAGCTCCCACCCAACCCATTAACAGGCAGGATTCTAGGTATTTACCCCGGGGCAAGCTAAATTTATCCTGGAGTACAAAACTATTTTTCTTTTTTTTAAAACAGCTTAAATAGGTAAAATTAGTATAATAAACTCCACATATTTAAAGTGTACAATATAATGAATTTTAACACCCTTGAATTCATCACCATAATCAAGATCATGAACATATCTGTCACTTCCAAAAGCCTTCTTGTGCCTCCATCCTTCCCCTTTCCCCATCAATTACCACCCGCAGTCCTTAGGTAATGATTGATCTGTTATCACTATAGGTTAGTTTGCATTTTCCAGGATTTTACATAAATGAAATCATATGGTATGTACTCTTTTCATCTGACAACTTTCACTTGGAATAATTATCCTGAGATTCATCCATATTGTTGTATCATTAATTCTAGAGCTGTTTTTTTAAAGGAGTAGTTGTTGCATGCTACTGAATGATCCCAGCTGCATATACTTTATCTTTCTGGATGATTGTGTGGAAAAAGGATGGTATATATCCCAGAAGGGCCATAAAAATGTATCCCAAATAGTTTTCATTTTAGGGTTCCAAACCCCTTATCTCCTTCCCTCCCCACTTAGGCCTAGTGACCAATTAGGGCCAACTGCTTTAAATCATCAAACCAACTTCTAGTTACAGAAAATTTACATTTAAGTAGGCAGTTCACAAATGATTTTATATCAGTCTACTTCTGGCTGAACTCTACATCAGAATTTCCTCATGATGCTCATTCTCAGTTGACACTACATTCCCTTTCCCCAGGGTCTCTCAGTCCCAGATCAGCATTATCTTAGCCTAGGGAAGATAGGAAAGAAGAAAAAGAAAGCATATCATGATAAAGTATTCTATTACTAATAAAACTGACTTTCCTACAGGGCTGATGAGCAGAACTGAAAATTCCCAAGGTGACCATCAACATTTCTCATCAGCTGGCTATGACTGAAGGGTATCATTTATATCAAGGACATAGGACTGAGTGTTATTCATGTATTTAAACATCACATACCTTGCCTATTACGGACTAAATCCTATAGGTATAAGACAATTATGCAAAATTTGTGCTCAAGAAGTATTCTTGGGACCCAGTCTACCTACTTTAGTTCTCCCTGAGCAAGCCTGAAATTTCTGACACTATGAAACAAAAGCACAGACACAGATCAAATCATGGAAACATATGTTTGTGCTCTAGTTCACACACTTTAAAGGAAGATATTTCCTAAATAATGACAGGGTACAGAGTAACGCCAGAAAGTAGAGATGTTCTGTTTTCAAACATGAAGAACATCAATCTGTTCTCTAACACTTATATTTCCTATAGGAGATTTACCAAACCTTTCTGCCCAAATTTATCAAAATGCCTTTAGCAGGAAGTCCTAAGTCTTTTCCTATGTGATCATCAACCTTCCCAAAGAGAGTCTTTTAAATTCTAGGACTCTAAAAAAGAGGAAGCTTTCTTTGACCTCATGATTTTTTTTGCTCCTCTTTTAAAAATACCAAGAGCATCTTTTACTTTTACTCATGCATTTCTCATGACATTGAAAAAAAATCATATTCTGCATGAAAAAAATCAGTATTTATGAATTTATTCTGTAGATTAAAATTTAAAGCTTGGGAGGCACTTACTCATTATGTAGTCGTCTTCCCTTCCCAAGCAGGCTATCTAAAAGCAAATGCTGAATGATTTGTAAAAATAAAGTAAAAATTAGAAAAAAACTTTATAGAGCTTTTATTACTATTAATATATATTAACACACTGAGTTTTATATATGGTCATTAAAATATAAACACTTTTAAAAACTCTGCATGCTCCGGTAGGCCATTTAGAGTTGATCAAACACTTGGCATAGTGTTTTAAGTCACTTCTATTAAATAGCGGACATTAGATCACTGATTTGGAAAATAATCCTCTATTATTAAATTTCTGTGAAAATAAATTCTATGAAAAGTCAACATGTTACTGACTTTTATTATTCTGATCTTCAATTCTTTTGAACACAATACATCTTAAGATAAAACTTTTAAAGGGATATTCTCTTTTATGTGGCTATGATATGAACAGAACATTGAATAATTCTGTTTATACTTCAAAAACTATACTTTGAAATGTAACATTCTCTCAAGATAACAGGAAACTTAAAGAAGATTATTTTCCTCAAGCTCTCAGTTTTTCTAAGGTAACTATGAAGCTGATTAGAGTCCATACTTATTTCTCTTGTCCAGTAAACTTTCCAATAGCTTCTAAGTGTGATTTTAGACCCCTGAGGAGACCCTGGACTTGCCAAGATGACATATAAGCTAAACTGAAATGCAAGTAACAAAATATAAGTATTAAGGTATTTTACTTCAAATGTAAATGAATCTTAAAATCACCACATTAAATATTTTTAAATATAGTTTTGGCTTATTTTCTTACTAGCAAGTTCTAATGAGTCCATGTGTAGAGTTTAGTCTCTCCAAAGTCCTAACAGGCAACAAATTTTATACATTATTTGATTTACTCCTAAAGTTCATGTCAATGTTAGACAAGTTGACATATATGTAATAAATTCTTTGATTACATAGACATCATGGTTTACAGACCTTTTACCTACACAAGAGTAGTCTTGGTAAGCAACAAAACATATAAGGTAAGCAATCAATGCATATCAATTTTTTAAAATCTGGCTTAAATCACTACAATTATAACATAGCCCAATGAGTAGGTCTTAGTTTTTTTGTTTTTTTTTAAATAGGCTCCATGCCCAGTGTGGAGCCCAATGTGGGGCTTGAGCTCACAACCCTGCAATTGAAACTTGAGCTGAAATCAAGAGTCAGACACCCAACCAACTGAGCCACTGGGCACCCCAGTCTTAGTATTTTTAATTTTAGTTTAGTTTTGGTCACTGACATGAGCTCCATCTCCATGTAGGATGGGACTAAGCCTGTTCTACAAAAGCCCAAGCAAAAATCAATCCTAGTTCCTTTAGGATATGTTTTCTTAAAAAGAGGTCCAAGGTCCTGAGGTAGTTTCTGAAGTTCCTTCAGGCAATCTGTACACTTGTCTCTTGTAGTATTCATGTTTATGCCACATCTATGTTTTAGACGAATTATAATCATTAATGAAAAAGTAATTGATTTCTTTCAAAACAATACCATTCATCTCAGACCTAAGTGTTTTAGTAGTGTGTGTCTCTTTTTCCAGAGACAAGGAAAACAAATAGGTTTACCAGTCTGTAAGATTAAATTTTCTATTAATATTATTCATTTCCATAATGATGCTACTTATCACGCTTATCAATTCTATTAGAGCAGGTATATATGAGATGTCTTTTTAAATCCTACTTTCAGATAATTAAATTTCTTACCAACCTTCACAAGTGGCATCTGTTGAATAGGTACATTTTCAACTGGGACATAACATGTATAGCAATAGAACATTCTCGAACCACCACATTTGAGACATTTTGATCTTCCACTTCTTTGAGCTTTTTGAAGAACTTCTTGAGATGCTAAGCATAAGTTTTGAAGAGGATCTTCTGCAGCTATAGAAGTAGTTTGTGAGTGTTGTATTTCTACAAATTTTGAATTATTTTCTTCCTTTTCTTTGAGAAGTACAGGTGGGTTGAGAGACATTTTTCATTCAAACCAAAGTTTAACATCTATTTCTAAAACATAAATCATAGGTGCACTGCAAAAGAAAAAAAAAAGTGGGGGAGGGGTGGAATAAAGACAGGAAATATTTTATTCCTTGTCTCCACAAGGAAAATTACTCAATTTAATTCACAACTGCATACTGTTTTTAGTATTTATTAACAAGTATTAATAAGCTTTTTAACCACCAAATTAACACAATTTAAAATACAAAATTAAGAAGCAATAAACTCAAAACAATAAATGACCCTTCTGAGTCATCCCTTCCATAAAAATAAAAAGGTGCTCTCTTAGAAAAACTATTTCAGATATAAAATTTAGGTACCAACAATCCATTTTTCAGTGACTCTTATTTTGTTTTATATTAGGAATACAATGTTTTAATGTTAGTATCAGCCAGGAATGTATTCAACTCTGTAGGCTCTGACTTTAAACTGATGTTATATGATATCAAATCTCAACCTGAATCCTAACGAAAGTACAAGGTTCTAGTGAAATCAGTAAAATCTAGTTGGTTATGTTCTAAAAGACATATTCTCTGACTTAAATCACACGCACAAAAATATAACTAAACATCCATTAAAACAGGACAGGCATCTACTACTACCAATTACAAGTTGTAAAATATCCCAAAAAGGTGAAATATATGCCCAGAAAAATAAAGTGTGATCTTATAAATTTAAAAATTTTACAGAGTAATGTTAATGTCCTCTCACTCAAAGATTTCATACCACTTTTTAAGAATATAATTCATTTAGAGTCTTCAGTTCTAGAGATAAAATAGTAAAATAACTTTTCCACTTAAATATTTTCTTCCGGGAAGAATGATGTCTGTCTAAACTGTTATTCAAATACTCTGTAAGCACAGTATCTTTTGAGGGAGAAAAGAGACTGGGGCCCTTTTGATTTGATATGCATTCCAGAGCTGTAAAATGAGTCTCTCATTATAAAGCTTATGGCATTGTGGTGTTTAACTATGAGGCCCTGGGCACTTTGAGTACAAACACTGACAGGAGAAATGCTGTGACTGCAACAGGAAACTTTTTTGTGGTATCCCAAATAGAAAGTGAACAAAAAGTCCAGTGGAACATAATATACAACATAATTTACCAACAGGAAGTTAGTGATACTAATTTAATTACTCATCAAGAGTTTTTTATAGATTGTAAATCCCAGTAAGCTTGAGACCCAAATAAAAAGATGCAAAGAAAAAAGATGCTTGTTACTGAAGGAAAAAATAAAATATACTGGCCAAATTTATTCAAATTTACCAAGCTGTCACCTTTTCTTGAGTCTCAGATCCTTTTAAGATCATGTGAGTCTTGGACCTTATCGGCAGAAAATGCATACACAGACACAATATTTTGTACACAATTTCAGATGGTTTGCCGATCTGTAAGCATTCATCTACAGATCTAGTAAAGAAATCCTGACTACCATCAAACAGTCATTCTAAGGACAGGAGCAGTTTTAAAAGTCTGGGAAGAGATCCTATTTGTCTCCAGAAATCAGAGCTACAAACCCCCTGTTGGGGAAGCAGAGGTCAGCTGTCACAAGCCAATTGAGGTCTCATTACTGCACTTAGGAAGGTAGTTAATTTGCACCAAGTCTTGGTTTGGGTTTGCTCTGGTGTTGCCTGAGGTCCTTACAGAGAAACATTTTTAGGTTGTGATAGTCTTGAGTTATCCCATCATGGGACTCATCCTAAAAAAGAAACTGGACTGGACTAATTCAACCTGACTCCATTTTTCTGGGTGTTCTAATAGTTATTTAGGGGGTTTGCATATGCCACCAAAGGCCTCAGGCAATAATGGGGCTGAAGGACACAGTTCCTGGGGATGTCGTGAAAGTCAATGTGTTTCCTGACATTCAGTGGAAAACTACTGATGAGTTTTTCTAGGGCCCTCCAAGTGCATTCTGCCTCTGAAGTATTCCCCTATATTTTACTTGGCCTTCCATCCATAAAGCCAAAAGGACATTAGTGAAGCCTTATATAAATGTTCTTCCTGTACAAAAATCAAATGTAAACACCTATAAGGCAGTGAAAGGGAAATGTTTATGGCTCCTTTCCCTGCCTCACCTATACATTCTCCAGTGGATGTGGTGGCCACGCACAGAAGAGGCCAGAAATAGTTAAGTCATGGACAGCTCCGCCCAAAGGTCTCTGAAACCATATGACAAGGGCATCTGTCCTGACCTAGACAATAGCCTGCCTCAAATGTGTACAAATAGTTTGTTGCAAACGATGGTTCACAACCTTCAAACCATACTTAACATCAAATTCGTGCAGGGAATACAAGTGGAGTTGTGGGAGTTACTTAGAAAACATAAAAAGAATGTATTCCTAAAGAACTAATAAATATTTTTACCTTGATGATATATTCATCATTCTGCAACTTAGGTTGAAAACTAATTTTTTACTTCCCCTCTACCCTCTTTTCCCAAAACACCAATTACTCACCAAGTTCCATAAATTCTACCTTGCATATAATCCTCTATTTTTAGTCTCAAAGTCAGGACTCTACATGATCTACGGCAATCTCTTACATCTTTTTATGTTTGCCCACTTATTGGTTCCACGTATTTGCATGGAAAAATCTGCTTTAGTCTGGAGTTGCCTTTTAGTGAAGCTATCCCTCCTAGCAATCAACTCTGCAAGAGCAGAATTCTTTACTGATCTCACATATCTCTCCCTGTGTCTTATGCAGCAGGAGGAATTCAACAACCACTTATTAAATCAAAACCATTCTGAAAAAGAAAGCATATGTATGCATCTCCCTACTGAAGGACCTGACAAACCACCTTGATGGGCCATCTGCAGCCTGGCACAAGTGGCAACATGGCAGATTTTTTTTTTTTTCAAAACAATGTTTTAAAAACTCCAAGGTATAAGTCACCTCCCGATGGAATACTATATACAACTCCCCTACCATGTATTGTAGACCAATTCAGTACTAGATAAAACCCACTCCAAAATTTTTTTTCAAGTATTTTTAAGAACCTGGTCAGGTCACATAATATACACAGGTCCAACATTCATTTTTTAAAATCCAACGTGCCACCTTTTCAAACAGGACCAATGGCCTCTCCCACATCACCCATCATTTGGTAGGCAGACTGTCTTGCCTTAGTTTTTCATGGTACACTAGGGTTTAGATAGAAATAATCCTTAAATGCTGTGGTTTTCACTCAAGCAGAGATTTTATCATCCAACTCCGTGAACTGGCATCTTAAACTATTAATATACTTCTTTACTTGTCCTACATTCCCAAGAAACAATTTAGACATAAGAACAGACTCCTTGGCTTATTATGTAACCACTATCTTAATATGTTAAATACACTGCATGGCGGTACTAAGCTGCTCCTTCTGTGATCACCAATTCCCCGCAAACCACTCCAAACACTAAAAAATATAGTTTCTAGGGGACTACCTGCCAGAACAGACCTTCCTTAGAGCGGAAACCACTGAAAATGATTGTTAGGGCAGAAAAAAAGTTTTCTGAGGAAAAATTTGGAAGCCTTTTTCCCAAAGGGCACGCAGGATCCTAAAAACCGCAAGCGCTCGAGCACAGGGACCTGGGCCCCGCTCACAGGCGACACCCTGCACGACCTCCACTAGGGCCCGGCCAAGCAGCGTCCTCTCCCTGCAGTCGCACGTCTCCGGCCAGACCACTGGTCCGCAGAGGGGCTCGGAGACCTGCACCAGGGATCCGAGTGGGACTCAGACCTGCACTGCCCGCGGGTCCTCGCACAGCTCCACGCGTCTTCAGCTCCGCCCGAGCCTGAGGCGCGCGCCCGGCCCAGGTCGCGCTCGGGCACGGCGGAGCGCTTTCCGGGAGACACAGAAGGGAGGAGCCCGGCCGTTGCTAGGGCCGTTGCTAGAGCCTGGCGCCGCGCAGGTCCCGCGACGAAAGTAACGGGCGGGGAGGGACGCGGGGCGTGGTTAGAGGGGGAAGTCCCGCCTCAGCCTTTTGGCGGCCGGTGGTGTAGCCCTAGTCCTGGGAGACGTGATCCGAGAGCGAGGCCCGATCGGTGAGACTAGGCCTCACAGCCCGCCAACCCTGGGCTGAGTTCCCTGCTGACCCTGGCGGAGGCCCCCTTAAATGGGACGCGGCTCTGGAAGTATACTCTCAAGGTGTAGTTGCAGTGAGTTGTGAAAAATGCCGATCCTACAGAACACTTTTCCATTTTACCTATTCCAGAATTATTTTAGTCGTGAGAACTTGGTTCTGTTATTTTTTTATGGCTATGTTAAGATGAGTACTAGTAGTAATGAAAGCTATCAGAAAAATTGTGTGTATCTTGATGCTTTGGTTTGCTTGAAAACTACACACACGTCGAGTTGGAACTACTTTGTGCGCTTTTCCATTTTGGAATTAAGCATAGTATGTGGATAGATTGTAAAACCACTTTTCCTTGCCCCACCCCGAGGAAAATCCAAACCTAAGGAGTGCACTTCAAAACTGTGAGATTCAGAAACACAATGGCATTGTATTTATTTGAATTTAGCCTGTGAGGACAGAAGCTTGCCCTAGAGGAGCTTAAGGACATCAAGGTAAAATGGGTAGTACAGAAAACACAACATGACTAATAAATTGTAGGAATTTCACAAGAGCTCAGAATGGAGGGGTCAATGAAGGCTTATTGGTTGGATTTGAGTAAGGTTTTGGAGAATGATCATGGCTTAGAGCAGTGCTTTTAAAGGGGATTGTGTGGGACCCATTGGCGGAGGTCCCTTTTGTAAGCAAGGAAATATATTGAGTCAAAACACATTTAATTTTTTTTATTTTGTTAATTTTTTTACAATAAGCTCTAGGCCCAGTGTGGGACTTGAACTCACAACCTGAGATCGAAAGTTGCGAGCTCCACAGACTGAGCCAGTAGTTGCCCCCAAAACTACACATTTTAAAAAATGAATTAGTTTAGTGTGAAAATGTCAGTGCATGGCACTTGGGAAGGTTAAGTATTACTTCATGGAGTTTTTGGTTTTGTTTTAGATTTTATTTATTTATTTGTTTGTTTGTTTGTTTGTTTGACAGAGAGAGAGAGTCCAAGCGGGGGGAGCAGTAGAGGGAGAGAGAGAAGCAGACTCTCTGCTGAGTGGGGAGCTGGATGCGGGGCTTGATCCCAGGACTTGGGTATCACGACCTGAGCTGAAGGCAGACGCTTAACCAACTAAGCCACCCAGGCGCCCCACTTTATGGAGTATTAAATTACAGATGGTCAATGACTTAACATTGGTTTGATTTAAGACTTTTCAGCTTTATAATGGTGTGAAATCAATATGCATTCAGTAGAAACCATGCTTTGAGTTTTGACTTGGTATTTTCCTGAACTAGTGATACGTGGTATGAAACTCTTGTGATAATGGGCAGCCACATCAGCCAGGCCATCACAAGAGTAAACAACCAATACACTTAGAACTATTCTCTACCCATACAATCATTCTGTTTGCCACTTTCAGTACAGTATTCAATTACATGAGATATTTAACATTTGATTATGAAATAGGCTTTGTGTTAGATGATTTTGCCCAGTGGTAGGCTAACATAAGTATTCTGAGCACATTTAAAGCAGATTAGGCTAACCTAATTCAGTAGGTTAGGTGTATTATATGCATTTTCAATTGAGGATGGGTATATGGAAACATAACCCCATCATAAGTCAAGAAAGATCTGTGTGTGTGTGTGTGTGTGTGCGCGCGCGCACATCCTTGTGTCATGTTTATAAAATGTATTTCTTATTGTGTGTTTCTCCTTAAAAAGTTAGAAAGCCACTGCTTTAGGAAGAAAGATGAGCTTTCTGGGTAAGAACAATAGCCATAGCAAAGTCTCCAAGCCAAGAATAAATAATTTACACCCTTTTCTTTTTTTAACAGCTTTAGTTTAGGTGCACAAATTACAAAAGCAAATGATGCTACTTATTAATTGAAGTGAGGTGAGTACTGGCTTACTATTGCTATGTAAGAAGTTACTCCAAAATATGGCTTACAACCACCTTTTTATTGTGTTCATGAATTGTGTGTTCAGGAGGGCACAGAGGGGCTGCTTTTCTCTGATAATTCAGCTTGGAAGTCTACGAATGCTAGCAGAGATCGTATGTGTAGCTTCTTCATGTGGTCTGAACTTCCTCACAGGATGGCAGAGGGTAATTCGACTTCTTAGGTTAGGCCCAGTGCTCCAAAGCCAAGTGTTGCAATGAATAAGGTAGAAACTACATGTTATTTTCTGACCTAGTCTCAAGGAGTAACACAGTATCAGTTCTCACACATTCTTTTGGTTATAAGTGTATTTTAAGACCTGTTCAGATTATAGAAGAGGGGACATAGATAGATGCCACTTCTCAAAAGATTGCCAAAGAATTTGTGGCCATTTTTTAAAAACCACCATAATGAATTTACTACTGTCACAGACAACGCCAACATTTCAGTGGTTTAAAACCTTAAACTTTTATTTCCCACAGGAAATCCATTGAGGATGTACTAGTCAGATGAAACATTAGATTCGAGGATGCAGATTGTTTGTTTTTTGGATTTGGGGTTCTTTTTTACAGTTTTAGTGGTTCTACTGTCTCCTAAGACTTGGGTCCAACAGCTTATCTGACAAAAAAGAAAGCATGGAAAATCATACAAAAGCTTTCAGAGGTCATCCCTAAAAGTGACAGATATCACTTTGCCCACATTCCAAAGGCTCCCGCTTTAGCTGCAAGCAAGCCTGGGAAATGTAGAGAAACATATACATGTTGGTAAGCACCAACAGTTTGCCCTATTTTAGATTTTTCACCAAAACCCCATAGTCCCCAGTTCCTCCATTCTATTCTCAGTTCTTCTTTCAAAAGGAAAATTCTTTCAAGTCTTTTCAATATCTTTTCTGTTTTTTATGGTATATGTCGAAATATACTTACATTGCAATTTTTAATTGACAATTTCAGATATTATCCATTGACTTTCTCCTATGAAAGTCAGTGATTAAGCTCTTTTACAACACCACCCTCAGGTGTATGAAAATTCCTTCTCTCTCTACCCCCACACGTTCTTCTTATCCCCTCATCTCTCAATATAGTGATACGCCAATTTTTGTTTAAATCAACATTTGTAAATATTATTCAACCCTGATATGTTGTGTTTCCATTATCTTTCCTTATCATTCAGTTAGAAATTTTTTCCAGTTTTCTCTATTATTTTTTCTGTGAGACATATTTTACTTAGAAATGGATTATTTAGGGCACCTGTATGTCTCAGTTGGTTAAGCATCTGCCTTCGCTCAGGTCATGATCTCAAAGTCCTGGGATGGGGTCCCATGTTGGGCTCCGGACTCCTTGCTCGGCCGGGAGCCTGCGTCTCCATCTCCCTCTGCCTACCATTCCCCCTGCGTGTGCTCTCTCTCTGTCAAATAAATAAATAAAATCTTAAAAAAAAGAAATGGATTATTTAATATTTAAGATTTTTCTAGATGTCTTATTGTTGCTGTTTTCTCTTTTATTGCTCTTGTTGTCAGAGAACATACTCTGAATGATTTCAATTATTTGTAACTTTTGAGATTTGTCTTATGGTACAGCGTAGGTTCATCTTGGTAAATGTTCTATGTTCCATTAGTTTAAAAGAGTATGGATTCTGTACTTGTAAGGTATAGTTGTTCTGTAAATGTCAGTTAAGTTAAATTGATTGACTTAAGTATTGTTCAAATCTTTTATCTCCTTACTGATGTGTGTGTGTGTGTATGTGTGTGTGTGTGTACATACTTGATTTATCAATTACATCAATTAGGTGTTAAGATCTCTAACTGTAATTGTGGTTTTTGCCTATATTTCCCTTTAGTTTTATAAATTTCTGCTACATGTATTTCAAGGCTCTTTTATTAGATGCAAACACATTTAGCATTGGTAGCTCTTCTTAATGAATTGACCTCTTATCACTATGAAATAACCTTATTTATGCCTGGTAATACTTCTTGTCTTGAAGTCTATCTTATCCAATATTAATGTTGACATAATAGTTTCTTATGATTAATAGGCGCATGGTTCTAGAATTTCCATTTTTTTTTAGAATTTCTATTTCTCTTGAAATAACCTATCTCTTCATGCACCATAATCTAACCTATATTGTAAAATCTTTAACATATTTATAACAGATGCTGTAAAGTCCTTGTCTGCAAGGTACAACTGGGTTCTTAGTGAATTGGTTTGTATCAACTGTGCTTTCTCTTGATTACGGGTCCCATTTTACTTCTTGTTTGTATTCTTGTAATTGTTTTATTGTGAATTAGACATTATGTGGAAAAATTGTAGAGGATGACATGTAATTTAGTGTTATTTAGTCTTCAGAAAGCACAAGCCTATTGCTCTCCTTGGCATTCAAAGTGAGATGTAGATCTTTTTATTCCTTCTAGGTTTGAGTTGAAATTTAGGGTTGGCTTCAGCTTTAATTGGATTTTCACCTGTGACTAACCCAACTTCCAACTTCCCTCATCATAGCCAACTCATATCTCATCAATATTGAACAGGGAGAAGTTGGGACTGAAGTTTTTCTTACATTTTTGCTTCACCTTTGGAGTCAACTCTGTCAGGGCCCCGGAACCCAAGTACCATAAGAATGTGTTGGCCCAAATTAGTTCTCTTGTCTTTCCAGCCCCTCCTCGACTGCTGCTTTTTAGACAAAACTTGGAAGTGAGGCACAGGGGTCTGGGAAGGGCTTGTTTGTCTGACTCATTTGTTTTTGTATTTGGGTGTCTTTCAGACTCCAGTTTGTTCCTCCAGCTCATGCCAACGGCTAAGGTCCAACTGATTTCTCTTCATCTTTGAGAAGTTACTGCACCGTGGCAGGCCAACACTTTCCTCAGTGGATGGTCAGAGCTCACTGCTGGGTAAGGAAGCTGCCAGAGCTTTATGCTCACTTACAAAGAGAATATTTCTTTTTGGATTTCTGGTCATTAAGGCTTCCAGGTAGGGAGACTTCACAGGCTTGCAGTTGCCCAGGGCTTCGTGATTAAGTGGACCCCACACTTAGTTTAATGGTCTCATGTTACCATCTTAAAATTCTTAATTTTTGAACAAGGGACTTGGCAATGGTACAAATGATGTAGCCAGTCCTGCTTACTAGCACCCACTACTCTTCACCAACCTCATAGAAAAGTAAGATGTTTATTTTGTCTGGGTTTCTTTTGTTGTTGCTAGGGGAGCATAGGTGTTTTGAATCCTTCTACATTATACTGAGAGCAGAAGTCCATTTAATTTATGCCTACTGCCTTTTAACATTTACCTTAGAGAACTTTGGGATTTTATATTGAAATTAGCTGGAGCTTTCTCATGTAAGTTTCACTTCCTTAATACGTTTTTCTAATTTCCTTTAACTGAAATGTGGGTATTATTTTAATGGATAAAGAAGATATCACACACACACACACACACACACACACACACACACACACACACACATCCTGGAATATTACACAGCCATGAAAACGATGAGATATTGCCATTTGCAACAACATGGATGGACCTAGAAGGTGTTAGACTAAGTGAAATAAATCAGACAGAGAAAGACAAAAACCATAGAATTTCACTTATATGTAGAATCTAAAAAGCAAAACAAATGAAAAAACAAACAAAAGCAGAACCAGAATTATAAAAACAGAGAACAAACTGATAGTTGCCAGAGTTAGGGGGTTGTGCAAAATGGGTGAAGAAGAATAGGAGATACAGGCTTCTAGTGGTGTAATAAATAAGCCACAGGCATAAAAAGTCCGGCATAGAGAATATAGACAGTGATATTGTGATAGTGCTGTACGGTGATAGATGGTAGCTACACTTACGGTGAGCAGAGCATAACCTATAGAGTTGTTGAATCACTATGTTGTACACCTGAAACTAATGTGATGTGTGTCGACTGTACTCAAATAAAAAAAATTTTTTTTAAATGTGGGTATTATTTTTAGTGCTTTGTACTAGAAATGGTTTGATAACCATTATAAGAAAAAAAGGCAACATTTAGATTGTTTTAATTAGCCTCTTTATAGTCCATGTATTTCTAAATATACTGATAGCTTCCTTCTAGCAAAACTACTACACTCACTCTCTCTGAAGATATTATATCCTGAACATTTTTTTTTGTCTCTAAGCATTCTGTGCACACCATCTCTTATTTATTACCTTCTCAGTCTAGAGTCCCATGTTTTCCATTAAATTTTTTTGACAGCTCTATGTAGCTTTGCTTTTGAATACTTGTTTTTATAATGATTGCCACATATACCTTTTATTTTGTTACTTGTTATTGTCTGTTACATATTTGCTTATATTCATCGTATATTTTAACAGTATTAGAGAATGAGATATGCTCTTCAACCTCCAGTGTGTAGATATTTTTACAAAAATATGGTGATTTTGTAATCTTGATAATTTTATATATTGCTGTGAAATATGTATTTTAGTAAATTAAAATATACTACAATCTTTTCAGACATGTCAATATCAGATCATTAGGATATGCTGAATTCCTCTTTTTTTTTTAAGATTTTATTTATTTGACAGAGAGATAGCGAGAGCAGGAACACAAGCAGGGGGAGTGGGAGAGGGAGAAGCAGGCTTCCTGCGGAGCAGGGAGCCTGAAGTGGGGCTCGATCCCAGGACCCCATTATCATGACCTGAGCCGAAGGTGGATGCTTAAAGACTGAGCCACCCAGGCACCCCTGATTTCCTCTTATTTTTCCTTCTTCTAACTGGTTTTTCACTCTCTAGAATTGGTCTTACTATTCTTCTAAATAACTACACATTTCTCTGACATTTATCTACTCATTTCTTCATTAATTTATACATATTGCAAGTACTTATTATGCACTAACCCTGAGCTAGTCACTGTATGAAATTTTGACAGTTCAGCAGTGATTATACCATAGTTTCTATCCTCATATAGATATGAATCTGCTGTGCGTTACAATAGATAATCTTTTGGGGGAACAAGGAAGGCTTCCTAGAAAAAGTTACTTTTAATTTGATATTTAAAATAAGAGTTAAATAGGCCAAGAAGGGATTGGAGGGAGAGGGTTTGGGACAGGAAACCTTCCAAGCAGAAGAAAGAATGTGTACACAGTCTCTAAGGCAAGGAAGAACAAGATGTGGTCTTGATTAAAATTAATTTGTCTAATGAAAGAATATGTTTTCAACTTATGAGAAAACTACTAATAAAAATGGTATTATTATTTATTACGCTGAAACATTCAAATATTTAAATTATTTTCACCATGTCACTAGTGTGGCCTTTTAAATATGTCATCAGCAAGAGGGGCAAGTTACTATATTTTTGGCTCTGAATTTATTGTAGACACCATCCAATATAGTCCAAAACATCTCAGAACTCTTGTAGGAATTTGAAATGAGGATATTCAAGAGGATTCATGTGGAGTTTTTTTCTAGGAGCAATATATAAGAGGGAAGCCTTTTATGGAATTTGGTTTAGAGGCTTGGGATTTAAACATTGATCTCTGTACCTTTCTAAAGTACAGGGACTTTACAAAGTGAATATTTTACAATGTCTTATGGCTCTGAAAATTATAACTTAAGTCCAGTATCATTTACTTAAGTAAATTATATGTAAACATCATAAACAGTCTGATTTTATGTTAATTGGAAATATTGATTTTACTTCATTAGAAAATGCAAAAACCTCCAAGGAGCATTGAAGAATTCTTAAAGTTTCAAAATTGGGTGAGTAGAACATCTATTTTATGTGCGAATAAATCTTTTAAAATATCACTTGTGGAGGGGTGCCTGGGTGGCTCATTCGGTTAAGCGTCTGACTCTTGATTTCGGCTCAGGTCATGATTTCAGGGTTGTGAGATCGATTGAGCCCCTGCTTGGGATTGTCCCTCTGCCTCTCTCTTTCTCTCTCTCTCCCTCCCCCTCTCTAAAAAAATAAAAAATAAAAAAATAAAATATCAGTTGTGGAGATCTGGAAAAGACTTTGAAGTCTTTTAGGAAAAGATTTTAGGAATAGAAATTCAAAAAACCACATTTCAGTGTGGGAAATACTTATAAATATTTATCTCTTTTCAGTAGGCTCTATGTTGTAGCCTTTCCCTCTTAATATTCTGTTCTCTTTTTTGACTTTGAGAAAATTCTAGTTTTATTTTTTATTTTTTTTCTTAAAGATTTTATTTATTTATTTGACAGAGAGAGACACAGCGAGAGAGGGAACACAAGCAGGGGGAGTGGGAGAGGGAGAAGCAGGCTTCCCACTGAGCTGGGAGCCCGATGTGGGACTCGATCCCAGGACCCTGGGATCATGACCTGAGCTGAAGGCAGACGCTTAACGACTGAACCACCCAGGTGCCCCGAGAAAATTCTAGTTTTATATCCTATCAGAAGAATTATACAAACATTTTAAATAATTTTGCTGATGTAAGGTGTTTGTCTAAATACACCTTAAAGACTATCCGATAGGGGCGCCTGGTGGCTCAGTTGTTAAGCGTCTGCCTTCAGCTCAGGTCATGATCCCAGCCAGGGTCTTGGGATCGAGCCCCGCATCGGGCTCCCTGCTCAGTGGGAAGCCTGCTTCTCCCTCTCCCACGCCCCCCTGCTTGTGTTCCCTCTCTTGCTGTCTCTCTGTCAAAAAATAAATAAAAAATCTTAAAAAAAAAAAGACTATCTGATAATTATGAGTACTTACCTCATTTATCCATGTACCACAGCTTAGACTAACAGGTAGTTTGCAGAGGTGTTCAGTTTCCTTGATTGTTGAATCAGAGTGAAATATTCAAAATGTATTTTCATGTTGAAAGCTCCAGTTTCCATTATTATGAGTAATACTGACTTCTGGGGTTATTGGGCTTGCTACAAGCTTTCCCTTGGGTCTATACACTTGTGAGTCTGAAAGTCAGGTTTCTTTTGCATTGAAGAATGGCAAGAGGAACACCTGGGTGGCTCAGTCGGTTAAGCCTCTGCCTTTGGCTTGGGTCATGATCCCAGGATCATGGGAAGGAGCCCTGCATGGGGCTCCCTGCTCATTGGGGAGCCTTCTTCTCCCTCTGCCTGCCACTCCCCCTGCTTGTGCTCTGTCTCCCTCTTCCTCTCAAATAAATAAGTAAATAAAATCTTTAAAAAAAAAAAAAAAGAATGTCAAGAGCTAGGATAAAGATATTAGTGTGGAAAACAGAGAGAAAAGGAGGCTTTTTTTAATGAGGTGTGTACATTGGACTTTAAATAATTTGTACCTATTTATGCTTATATATAAACAGAATTTGCTATAACTAAAATGTTGAGAATAGAATTTCAAAAATATCTATTTTTAAACCCCTATTTTCTGTTCTTTGTTTAAATAATTTTTTTTTAATTTTTTAGAAAAGCAGTGAGTTCCCTTTAGGAGCAAATAGAAAATGAAAATATTCCTAGTTTATAAGAGTTTATTTCAATCACTGTGGCAGAGCCTAATTTTTTAAACTACTCTTAGGACAAGCTTTTTGCAATTATTTTTATTTAAATAATGATGGAAATGTGCTGTAACCTAATCACAATGTTTGAGGTTTTAATACCAAGGGAAAAGGATTATAGTTAAAATCAAGCCAAACTCAGCAAATAATTATGGAGACATTTGGACTATACCATCATACATGTTTAAGAATCTATGATTTCAGATGAAAATTTCTAATTATTTGAATTGGAAAATGCATAATCACTCTGCTTAAGAATAATGCTAATCAAATCAAGATCATAGGTTTATGCCAGCCCTTCACCAAAGACAATAAAATCAAAATCAAAGCATATGTCTAATGGCCTGTAAGCAGCACTATCTTTGTATGCACTTATATTGATAGCCTTCAGTTTTTATCAGATGGCATTTGATAAAACAACATATATCCATTTGCACCATTTTATCATTTATAGGTTTAACTGTAAAATATTTTTTATTGTCTGGATTTCCCAAATACTTGTATTCTGTAATTACTTTTTTTAAGGTATGACTATGTCTATGCATTGCCAAGCTATTGGATATTTGAAAACATCCAGGAATAAAATGACTGGATATCTAATTTTTTGTTTGCTGGACAAAACTTTTGTCTAGAGACATTGGTAAGAAGGTAATAATAACTTCCTCGAATTCATTCAAGAAATATTTTTGAGTACCTATTACATGCCAACCACATGAATAATTAGAATATATCAGTGAATAAAAATAGAAAAAGATCCCCACCTTCATGGAGCTGTCATTTTTTTAGAAATGAGGCATATGATAAACAAATGAGTAAAACAAAACAGAAATTAAAATATATTCTGAACTGCTTATGGCTTCCTGGAAAGCCTAGCTATTTAATTTCCCTCTAAAATATAAAAGCAAAGGTATGTATGTGCATAGTGGTGTAGTGGTTAAGAACAGAGGCTCTGGTGTCAGATTGCCTATGCTCAGATCCCAACTCTGCTACTAGCGAGCAGTAGACCAGTACCTGGAACCTACATGTTAGCTGTTAGTTTCTCACGTCTTATAATTTATCTTTTGTCATATCATCTAAAACTGTCCATTTTGGCTGATTCCTACCATTTTTATCTTTCTTTTGTAATTTTAATATTTTATAACTTCTACTCCTATCTTTCCCCTCTTCCTTTTATTATAGTTCTGTGTACTTTTTTTTACCTTCAGTCATTTCACATTTATCTATTTGATCAATTCCCATATTCTCTTCCTGCTTCTTTTCCCTTTACTCCATCACCATTCTGTTTCTATTTTTATTTTTATAAAAATATTTTCTATTTTTATATTTTTATAACAGCCTCTTGTTCCTTTTTTGTAATTTAATTTTTAATTTTTATTAAAAATTTTTATTAAAAATTTTTATTAAAAATTCTAATTTTTAATTTTTATATTTTTATAACAGCCTCTTATTCCTTTTTTGTAATTTAATTTTTTAAATTTAATTTAATTGTAATTTTTGTAATTAATTTTATTTTATTATGTTAGTCACCATACAATACATCATTTGTTTTTGTTGTGATCCACGATTCATTGTTTTCATATAACACCCAGTGCTCCATGCAGTACGTGCCCTCTTTAATACCCATCACCGGGCTAACCCATCCCCCCACCCCCTCCCCTCTAGAACCTTCAGTTTGTTTCTCAGAGTCCACAGTCTCTCATGGTTCATCTCCCCCTCCGGATTCCCCCCCTTCATTGTTCCCTCCCTTCTCCTAATGTCCTCCATGCTATTCCTTATGTACCACAAATAAGGGAAACCATATGATAATTGACTTTCTCTGCTTGACTTATTTCACTTAGTCATAATCTCCTCCAGTCCCATCCATGTTGATGTAAAAGTTGGGTATTCATCCTTTCTGACGGCTGAGTAATATTCCATTGTATATATGGACCATGTCTTCTTTATCCATTCATCTGCTGAAGGGCATCTCGGCTCTTTCCACAGTTTGGCTATTGTGGACATGGCTGCTATGAACATTGGGGTGCATATGGCCCTTCTTTTCACTACATCTGTGTCTTTGGGGTAAATACCCGGAGGTGCAATTGCTGGGTCATAGGGTAGCTCTATTTTTACTTTTTTGAGGCACCTCCACACTGTTTCCCAAAGTGGCTGTACCAACTTGCATTCCCACCAACAGTGTAAGAGGGTTCCCCTTTCTCCACAACCTCTCCAACATTTGTTGTTTCTTGCCATGTCAATTTTTGCCATTCTAACTGTTGTAAGGTGGTATCTCAATGTGGTTTTGATTTGTATTTCCCTGATGGCTAATGATGATGAACATTTTTTCATGTGTCTGTTAGCCATTTGTATGTCTTCTTTGGAGAAATATCTTTTCATGTCATCTGCCCATTTTTTGACTTGATTATTTGTTTTTTGGCTGTTGAGTTTGAGAAGTTCTTTATAGATCTTGGAAATCAGCGCTTTGTCTGTAGTGTCATTTGCAAACATCTTCTCCCATTCTGGGGGTTGCCTCTTAGTTTTGTTGACTGTTTCCTTTGCTGTGCAGAAGCTTTTTATCTTGATGAAATCTCAAAAGTTCATTTTTGCTTTTGTTTCACTAGCTTTTGGAGATGTTACTTGAAAGAAGTTGTGGCCGATGTCAAAGAGGTTACTGCCTATGTTCTCCTCTAGGATTTTGATGGATTCCCGTCTCACATTGAGGTCTTTCATCCATTTTGAGTTTATCTTTGTGTATGGTGTTAGAGAATGGTCGAGTTTCATTCTTCTGTATATAGCTGTCAAATTTTCCCGGCACCATTTATTGAAGAGACTGTCCTTTATCCATTGCATATTTTTTCCTGCTTTGTCGAAGATTATTTGACCATAGAGTTGAGGGTCCATATCTGGGCTATATGTCTGTTTTTGTGCCAGTACCATGCTTAGTGATCAGTGCTTTGTAATAGAGCTTGAAATCAGGCAACGTGATGCCCCCAGCTTTGTTTTTCTTTTTCAACATTTCCTTGGCAAACAGCCTCTTGTTCCACCAGTGTTGCATTATTATGAATTCTCTTACTTATCTTATTCATTCATTCATTTAGTGATTTTTATTCACTGCCTACCAGGCCTCAAGTATTGTCCTGGACGCTTGAGATACAACAATGAATATATCAGAGAAAAATCCTTGCCGTCATGGAATTTGCATCACCCTGCTTTTGCACTATTTCTCTTTAGTGGCACACTTTTTTAGTCCTTTTCAGTTCTTTAGGTACTGAAAAATTGAATTCTTTCCTTATGTATACATCACATTTGATCTTCCCTGTTATTTATTTCTTATTCTGTGTCTTGTTTTTCTGCTTTCATGTGACTTTTATCTAGAAATACTTTAATTAATCTTCTCTCGGTGCATTGGTATCAATTTTCATTAACAAGTCTACTGCATTTGTAATCAAGACCTAGAGAGTACTCAGATTCCTACCGTGATTTTTCTCACAGAATCAAAGATACTTTATGATAGAATAATTATTTTAATCCAATTTTCTTTATTTAGGGAAGAGCCTGTTTGTTTGTTGTCTGTTCATTCATCTACCCATCCATCCATCCATCCATTTAAATACCTCCTTATATTAAAACTTAAGGGAAGAAGAGCTAAAAGTCACTTCTTCTAACCCTAGTCATTCTTCATATTTCTTACCCTTTTTTTGGATACCTTGGCACTGTTTTTTAGGGCTTAGGTCATGGGTGAAGACCTAACCATATATTCAGTAAACAAAGTCTCTTTTCAAACTTCAAGGTCTCTCTAGTGCCTACTAGGCTCAATCTCTAGTTGTGTACTAGCATGCAATATTTTGTGCTTCTGCCACTGCCAAAGTTTAATTGCCATAATAAAAGTAAACATAACAAGACAGAGCCAGTTCTTGCTTCACTGACCTTTTAAATAAGATAAATGTTTTCCTGAAGTTATCACTGAAGACTAGAGTACTATAATGGAGAATTTAACTCTTCAGGGAAGAGAAATTTCCAATCCAATTCTTTTGTCTCTTTGGAATTAGAATACATTTGTTTTATAAATGAATATAATTGCTGTGGACTCTGGATTTTTTTTTTTAAAGATTTTATTTATCTATTTGAGAGCGAGAGAACGAGAGATAGAGAGCATGAGAGGGAAGAGGGTCAGAGGGAGAAGCAGACTCCCTGCTGAGCAGGGAGCCCAATGTGGGACTCGATCCCGGGACTCCAGGATCATGACCTGAGCCGAAGGCAGTCGCTTAACCAACTGAGCCACCCAGGCGCCCCAGGACTCTGGATGTTTAAACCCTAGTAGTGCTGATTTTCTCTCTGGCAGTAATGACTTCACTTTAGCCTGGCAGCTTGTCAGTTTATTGGCTACTCCTGTTTAGCTTCCCTAGGTCTGGCTACAGAAGTTACTTTCAGATGATATTCTATTCAAGGAGCAACTGGCTGAAGGCAAAATAGAAAGGAATAATAGAGGAAAGTAATTAGAGAAATGGAGGGGAAAGGCAGGTATGAGCTACTACAAGATCATCATCTGGTATCCATTTAATCATGCAGCCACAAAGAAGCCAGTAAAAGAATCAGGACTTATTTACACATCACCTTCTTCATGTTAATGGCTTTGGGACACCAGTCAATCTGCTGATTACCTTGAGAAAGTACAGAAGACAGAGTCCAATCAGGCTTATAGGATTTCAGGATACTTTATTCACCTTGTAATATACCTCAATATCTTAGGAATAAGGATTGTGATATCTCAAGTCTGGCATAAAGGGTATATTTTCATAAAGGTATGTGTATATTGTAAAATCTTGTCAAATGCCATTTCTATTTTAGCCTGTCTCCTCTCTCCCAACACCCCTAACAATAGCAACGCATGACCCATAAGGACTGTGTTTCCGAATGTGGCTGTCATTCTGATTTGACAGTGTTTGTCTTCAGGGATTGTGTCCTGTGATCATATCTGATTCTTCTGAGGCCTTTGTACTTTTTGGCACATAATACGCAAATTTTAATGGAGGGAAACTTCTCCAGGTGGTTGTGTCTTAAGGTACACATTTGTAGGATTTGGGAGATGGCACTTATGTATCAAAGTATATTCTTTTTTCTAAAATGACAGAGGGACCTAGATATCTGTGGGAAAGTTTTCCAGAATTAAAAGCTTTGTATTATTCAGGTACCTGTTATTATTAGAGAGCATAATTCATAAATCAGACATGTATGGTGGGTTTAGGAAGCCTTTAAAGGAAGAAAAAGGCAGGTAGAATAAACCAGCACATGTTTATAATTCCTGATCTGCAGACATTAGATTTATTCCCATTTAGCTGAATTTCCAGAGTATCTCACCCAAAATCCGTGAAAGAGTTTTATCCTCTATAGATTTTCTACCCTTCCAAAAAACAGTCTTTTACTCATAAACCCTTAATTATGTAGGCTAACTTTGTTTTGCTATTAGTTGATTATATTAAAAGATAATCTTAGATTTACTAATATGGTTATGATTCCCCTTCCGTTCCCTTTCTTTTTTCCCTTTCCTCTCTTTCCCTTCCTGAACAATTTAGTCCCAAAGCCATTTGGGGGCCCAAACAAGGCAGGTTGTCCATATTTGCACTGGGGAGGAGGATATGCTGTGATGGCTCTGAGCAAGCTATCTGAACTCAACCATGATGAGGAGAGTATTCATGTGACACCAAAGGTGTCAGAGCTCAAGGGAATGAGATGGTAGCCACCTGCAGCTGGGGATGAAGGTTTTTTCAGGGAGGTGTGGAGGTAGGCTGTGGTTTGTATGGGAATTCAGAGCCCAAGTAGGGGTAACAGAGGTGTCCCTGCAGAATTGGCAGCCTGGGATTGGATGTCAGAGTCGAAGCAGGATGAAAAGGGTATCTACATAGAAAAGAGGATCCCAGTGGATAGGACAGATTGGTTACCTGAAAAGATTGATCAAATATGTATATTAAAGATAATGGCAACTAGATTTTTCACTGTTAGAGATGGTAATTGTGATATGGAAAAAGAGAAAACTAGAATGTTTGGAATTGGAATTTCAGATTTCAGTGTGAACTCATGGTTTTAAATACATGGAGGTCAAGAAAAGACTGGGGAATTTTTAGACTGAAGGAGACTAAAGACTTATGAAGCCCAAACGTAATAAATAATACTGAACTAGATCCTTTTGCTTTAAAGGGCATTACTGTTTCAGTTGATAAGACTTGACCAGAGTCAGAGACTTAGATAGGAACAATGTATCAATGCCAATTCCTAATTCTGATGGTTGTGTTTTGATTATGTAGGAGAATGTTTTTGTTTTTGGGAAATACACACTAATGTATTCAAGGATTATGGGGCATCAGTCAAGTAAGCAACTTACTTTCAAATGATTCAGAAAGGTTTTCTGTAAAACATCTGAAACTTTTGGGGTACCTGGGTGGCCCAGTCGTTAAGGGTCTGCTTTTGGCTCAGATCATGATCTCAGGGTCCTGGGATCGATCCCTGCATCGGGCTCCCTGCTCAGCGGGAAGCCTGCTTCTTCCTCTCCCACCCCCCCAGCTTATGTTCCCTCTCTCGCTGTGTCTCTTTCTGTCAGATAAATAAATAAAATCTTTAAAAAAAAATCTGAAACTTCTAAGGTTTATGATTGTTTCACAATTTTTTTAGAAATGCATTTAATGAAAAGTAATGGTGTGTTGTACAATATGTTGGGCACCTGAAACTAATATAACATTGTCAGTTATACTTCAATAATGTAAAAGAAGGTAATGCTGTGGAATTAAATCTCAGTTTTAGCTCATTGATTTAGAACTCTATTATTTAAATTTAAATATAATTAAATTAATATAAATATATTATAAATTTAATTAATTATATAATTATAATTAAATTTAAATAATTCAGTTAAAATTAAATGTTTAAAATTTTTAAATTATTTAAATTTAAAAATGACTCAGGTTATATTCTCTCACATTTTTTGCAGGATTATTGGCCAAGGGAAATCCATTTTGGAGATAGTGATGAATGGTTACACACTGTGAAGAAAATAAAAGAAGATAGTTCATTTACTTCAATTTATACACATCTGTGGGGAACTGTCCCTCGAATACATGATGCAGTCATGGCCATGGAGTCAAGATTAGGGGAATGTTCAGTTCTTTTGAAAAGCCATGCCTCTAAAATATTTGAGTGGAGGAGCATAATTTTTGATACAAGTAAACCTTATTTTTGATGAGTAAAGTAATGGTCAACTTTGTGTGTCTGTGTGCATTCTCATAAAGAATGAAATCCTAATGTATAAAATATCTACGAACATAAACATTATTTTATTTTATTTTTAAAACTTCTTCATTTCCACAGAGTTCAGTCAAGATTTTTAGTTGAACATGAACATGTGGATTTAATGAAAGTGTTGTTAGAACAAAGCCTAAAATAGTTGTGAACTTTGTTAAGCTGCAGCGGAGGTGGCTGAGTATCAGGGAAACAGGGTTGGATCAATTCTATGTTGGTGCTTGAGACAAGCAAGTCAGCAAGGGTCAGAACATAAGAACAGAAACACATAAAATCCACAGTAAGTTGAGCTACATGAACTAGGTTAGCTTGTAGGAAGTGTTTAGAATTCAGTGGTGAAAAACTGCAGATAGGAAAAAGCATATCTGCCAGTAATGATCTTTTTTACTTCTTTTCAGTATTTAACATTTTTTATCTAGTTGTATTTGTTAATACTTCAGAATAGTTTTACATACTAATGGTGATTCTTGTATCATTCTTTATGTAATTGGCAAACTTATTATAATACAAGTCTTAAAAATGATAATATTAGTTGTACTTATAAAGTATTTTCTATGTATTAAATGCATTTAATTAGTTATATTACTTAAATATTTAATATCCTTTTTTGACCTTGGTTTTTCAAATTCTGAGAATTTGTTTATTATACTACTAATAAATTCACTACTGTTTTATTTTAAATTTTTGTATTGAATTTTTAATCACTTTTTAAATTTAAAAAATATTTTTGAAATCATATAAGCTATATATATTAGAGAGAGAGAGAGATGGAGGGAGACAGAGAGAGAGTGAGCAAACACAGGTCTGCACTTTCAAAAAAATAATTTTATACTCATTGTCCTCAATATGTAAATATCTGAGTTTGGACTCCAGTCTGGGTTATCTGACTTCAAAGTCGTCCCCCATAAACTTTCACTAGGCTTTGCTCCAAAGTACTGTACTTCGCTGAATTTAAGGTGGTCATGAAACAACCAGACATAAGTAGCTGAGCTATTTGAAAAACATGGGCTTGTTCAGTAGGAAGGTATTGAGGTAAAACTTTAGATTTATGAGTAAGTACCAAAGATATATTAGTTGGAACATGAGATTTATAAAAAGAGGAAACAGAAGATGCAATATTTATTCCTTCAACTAAGGGTATGTGTGTTCTAGCATTATGCTTATCAAAATAGTTAGTTGATCTCATTGAATAGTTTTATATATAATTTCTTTAAAGCATTTAAATTTTTTTCACTTTAAAAGATATATATCTGTGTACATATATGTCTCTTCTTTTAAAGGTTCTAAAGGAAATTTGGAAAGATACAAGGCATTTCTAAGGAAGTACCATAGGGAAAAGAAGATAATGGTATGGTATTTGTTTTCATCTTCCCTGAAAAATTATATTTTCACAGAAAATTATTATAATTTCACAGATAAGCACTGATAGAATTTTTTTAATTTTCTTTTTAGTCTTTTATTGCCTATTTGTGTATCTATGTGTCTTTAAAATAGCTAGACTCACATTCTTCTTTACACACTCAATATTAGAATGTTGGCATTTTCACATTACTATAAATTACTTGAAGACTTAATTTAATGTATACGTTCCAACCTCCAGTTATTTAATAATTTATAATAACCTATACTTAGTAGTGTAGGTTCTATATCAGTCCTCTTCCTTTAGAAAAAATCAACAATTCTTTTTAACAATAATCTTTTTGATTATTTAGAATTGCTTTGTCAATTTTCAAAAAAAAACTCTGATTTTTTTTAATTAGAATTATAAAAGACTTTGAATTACTTTTAGAAACTTAATCCTTTTCAAAAATACATTCTAAAATTATATAATGTTAAAGCTATAAAGACTTTAAGTGCCACCAGTAGTCTATCCACCTCACTAAATGTTCTTTTTCAAATTTCAAAATTACTTTATTTTTTCCTGATTATGACTAAAGTAGTCATTTTAGAAAATTAGAGGAAATAGATAAGCAGTAGAAAGGATAAGCACTCTAATTCTATCATTTATAGATAAATCGCATGTACGCCACTATCTAGTTTTTGCTTTCATTCTTTTATTTTATTTTAAAAAATAATTTAGAAAATTCAGAGTAAATTATGTATTTGTAATTCATTAAATGTATTATGAAATTTTCATTAATATATATTCTCCACCATCTTAAAAGTAAATTAATGTAATAACCCTTTAGTTAGACATTTAGGTAGTTTTCATTATTCACTATTATTTACAAAGCTGTTGTGAACGTATTTGGAACTAAAGATTGTGTTTGTCCATGATTATTTTCTTAACATAAATTTCCAGAAGTGGAACCACATAGGAAAAGAAATGTGAAAAATCTAAGTGTTTTGATACGTATTGCCAAATTGTTCTCTAGAAAGGCAGTACCAATTTATAACAATATAACAACAATTTGTGATTGATCTCTTATCCATTTCCTTGTCAACATTTAATACTATATTTTTTGTGGTTTGCACAGTTGATAAGCATAAATGTTATCAGTTGCATATGTTTTACTAATAAGGAAATTGATACTTTAGGTTTTTCTTAGTCTTTGTGTTTCTTTTACTGTGAATTGCCTATTTATGAAATTTGGCCTTTTTTTTTTGGCTGTTCTTTTTTTTATTTCAAAGAGCTGTTTATGCTTTAAAAATATTAACCCTTTCAGTAATATGTATTTCTTTGTTGCCTTTTAAAAGGGGTTTTTTTGTTATGTAGAATTTTACATTTTTATGGATCTATAATTTTCTTTTGAAGTTTTCTGCCTTTAGTGCCATATTTAAGAAGACTTTCTTTGTATATATGTGTGTGTGTATGTGTGTGTATATGTGTGTATGTATGTGTGTATGTGTGTGTATGTATGTGTGCATATGCGTGTGTGTGCGTGTGTGTGTGTGTGTGTGTATAGGTGTGTGTGTATATATATGTATATATACATTTGTTCTTTGGATGTTTGGCAAAAGTCAACTATGCACTTCAGTTGATTTGATTATTATTTATATTTTCCACAGGGGAAGAGGTAGGTTGGTAACAAAGCTGTGTGGAAGTTGACAGATTTCATAAATATCAACTTGGGTAGATTGTCAAAACGTAATATTGAGTGAAAAAAAGTGAATTACTAAATAATATGTACAGTTGATACCATTTCTTTAAATTTTATTTGTTTATTTTTTAAAATTTTATTTATTTATTTGACAGGCAGCGAGAGAGGGAACACAAGCAGGGGGTGTGGGAGAGGTAGAAGCAGACTTCCCGTGGAGCAGGGAGCCCAATGCAAGGCTCAATCCCAGGACCCTGGGATCATGACCTGAGCCGAAGGCAGACACTTAACGACTGAGCCACCCAGGCACCCCCCCCCATTTCTTTAAATTTTTAATAGCACACAAGAAATGTTTATATTCTTTAAATATATGTACACATATATGTCAAAGTATGTTAATGGAATGGAAGGGATGCAAACCAAACAAATAATAGTGACTCTTTCAAGGAAGGGGAACACATGAATAGAACTATAGAGATTATGGTAAAAAAAGGGAATCTGAACTTTATACTTTATTATATAAATTTCACATTTTATTTTATAACATAGTCATAAGCAAATACTAAAATGTCAACAGTAATCCATTCTAGGTTGTGGGAACATGAAAACACTGGTAATTTTTTTTTAATTTTCAAGGGAATTTCAAAAATTCTGACTTTTGAATTTTATCAGATAACTTTCAAGGATCTATTGCAATGACCTATAGATGAGTTATACTACAAAAGTTTTAATTATTTATATTGCTAAATGTGTTTTATTGATTTTTTTATTTGAACTTTAACACATATTATTTATATTTTTGTGGTATCTTTTCCAGGTTGTATGATCAAGAACTAGTTTTGTGTTACTATTACTGTGCTCTTTGAAAACTTCCAGTGTTTCCTTGCTTCCTGCAGAATAAAGCCAGGACTTTGAGATTAACATTAACATCTTTCTAAATCTGACCCCGTCCTCATTGATTGATGATATCTGTAGCTCTCAAGCATACAGCCTTCTTTCTTATCACAATTAATTTCATTTTCCCTAAATAATCTTTCTTTTTTTATTCCTTTGCATACTTTTTTTAAATGACAATAATGTCATTCTCTTTCTGTTAGCAATCTGTTATCATTCTTTCAAATTTGTTTCCTATGTCAATTCCTCTATAACGTGTGTTTTGTATAATGTGTGTGTGTATGTGTATGATTTGCCTGTGAGCTTAGTTATTTCTGGGAGAAGTGGGGATGTGGAAATTAATAAATTTATCAACATGTCTGGATGATCAAAAACTAATGTATACAGAAGGCTACTTATTCTCTGTGCAAAGTAGTATGGTGGACATAGAGATGCACCACCCAGATTCCCCGTCAAGGAAGAATCTGTTGTCCTAGCTGCTAAGAGTGCTGTTATTGGGGCACCCTTCAGCTGTCAGCCCCTTTGGGGTTGCTTCACCTACAGAGAACTTCTTCTTCCAAAGACATACCCTTCCAGGAACCACCTACATCCAGTGACTGATCAAGTTGGTGGCAGAAAGGCCTGGCTCTTTCAACCCAATGCAGGACAACTATGATAGGCCCTTTCCGCTCTAGAGCTCTTTTTAGAGTCCACTGAGGCTGTTAGACTTGTATCATAGCTGATTTCTCCAACTTCCCAATTATGCCTCTCCCCTTGCCTTCTGTAGATGTTGATCCCAAAGGCACTCCCAGCAGACATTCTGAATACTAAACTCCACCTCAGAGTCTATTTCTCAGTGAACCAAAAGTGCAATAAGTAGTTTTATATTTCTATTATAGCCCTTATCTCTCTGTTTTGTTTGTATATGTATCTGATTCCCCTGTTGAACTATGACTAGCCTGAGGGCAAGGACCATCTTTGTATTCCTACCATCTAGCACAGTGACAGCATTCTAGGCTTCAATAGGAGATACACACACACACACACACACACACACACACACACACACACACACAGTTAACTGAACAAATTTACAAAATATAAAAATTTAATTTAGAATTTTAAACATTTTATTTAAATGTTTTCCAGCTTTCAGATGAAATGGAGACAAAGAAGACTGTAGAGGTATTTAAAATTTCTGTTATATAAGATTATGTATCAGAAGTATTATATAGAAATAAAGAATGTTTACAATAATATAGATGTAGCTATAAATATAGATGGGGCTCTGAGAGAGAGGTGGGAACAGGCATAGAAGCTTTCTCCTTCTGCCTAGTCTTTCTTTATGGGTAGTCTGGCTAAAATTCTTGATAATTTGAGTTGTCAAAGTTGGTTCTGAAATATGATTTTGTCTTGCTTTTGGATTTGGCATATGAATATGCCAGGGCTCTTAATTTGAGAGAATCAGAAAATAGGAAGATTTTTTTAAAGTAGGATAAATAGTTTTCACTTATTTTAATAAATGGAAGTAAAATAATTATGTTAATGAGTTATGGTTAAATATTTATGTCTTCTGTAGTCCTGTGAGACGACTTTACTGGAAAGGGTAAAGTAATGACTGTTGTGTGATATTTCCCTCTTTCTAGGGTTGCAGCTTCTCAGGATTCAAAACAAATGAGCTTACTCAACTACCCAGACATTTGGATGCTGAACGAATTTATCTTTTTATTTTAAAAGCCCATAACTTTGATGTACGTAAACATTTTTATTGTATGATACATTTTGAGAATATGATTTCATAAATCAGACTTTTATTTAAAGCTATGACAAATTAGGTGATAAGCATGATTGAATTTTGAGGGCCTTAAGTCTGGCAGGGAAAGACCAGTGATGTTTAATGCTTTGATCACCAGAAAAGAATGTATTAGATTCTGTGTTACTGCCTCAGGGGTCTGAGGTTGCTACTGTGCATTGTCTTGGCATATGACTGTAACGAGTGTTTCCCCCTCCCTCTGCCTGCTTTATCAGCTCAAGAGATTTTAGTCTGCTTATTTTGACCCCAGAATAATTTATGAGAGCCCTTCTCTACAACACCACCTTTTTCCAAGTGTCTGGGGAATTTTTGAGTAGTATCCCTATAAGATAGCAAATTGAAAAACTGCAGGCATAGGACAGTAACTAGATCATTGCCCATTGCTTTGCCAAGGGTAGGATGAGATTTGGGTGATACCTGAAATTGATTTCCCCCTTAAATATTAGGTGGTCACCCACCAGGGTTTCTGTTTCTTGCAGGCTTCAACAGTGTTCCTTATACCCCAGGCAGATTCCTTCCAGATAGTTCTCTGGGATGGACTTGGCCTTGGAATTACCTAAACCCCTCCTAGAAGGGGGCCAAGTCCATCCCTCACCTCCCCATCCCTCACCTCTCCATCCTTCCCCATTCCTCACCTCCAGCCTTCCTGTGCCTCTTCATTTCTCAACACAAAATCCTTGTTGTTTTCTCTCCTACTATAGTTCATCAAAACAAGCATAATCCACCACTAAAGCCCTTTTTTTCACTCTCTTCAAGATGCAGTGTTCCAAGTAGTAGAGTGTGATTGACTGTTTACCCCTCAGTTAGGCAAGTACAGAGCACCTCAATTGGCAATTATAACTAGAATGATTCAGTAATGATACTCTCTCTTATTTTCCAAACTGATACAAATGTTTTTCAATTCTCTTTTATATTTTGTGGGATTTTGGTGAGAGTAAAGGCTTAGTCTGCCCCCTTTATGTGATCACCTGATCCCATTTTTGTAGAGAAAAACTATAGATGCTAATTGTAGTTATGCCTGGATCATGAGCCTATTTATTTGTTTCTCTGACTATATTTTCACAATTTCCTTGGGAAAAAGGTTTTATTGTTATAAAAAGAAATTGATAAATTATTGTTGTTAAAATAAGTTTATAAATGTTCTGGGTAATCTATAATATTCTAACATTCCATGTTCTAAGATGGTACTGTATTTTAAATATGGATGCATGTACATCTAACACAAATCATAAGGCAGTCACATAAATAAGGCATAGATGTACACTGTGAGGAATTATTAATATGGTTAATTTAGAGGATACTGGCATTATTGAAAGAAATAGGGAAGTGAGTGGAAGTAGATATGGGTAGGGGGTGGGTGGAGTATGACAAGCATCTGTGTATATCTGGGCATAGATACCAGTGTTTTATTTGTTAATACCCCTACCTGATTTCAAAAAAAGAATTTAAATTGGCTTACTATAGCATGTACAATGCAATGGCATTGAAATAAATAGGTAATGAAATTAGAGTGAAGAGAATATAAGTGTAGGAAAATAAAAATATCAGGAAAGGTTATTTCATAGAAATGTTTATAGTAACAGACCAAGAGATTGAACTTATGGATCTGAAACTTGGAAAGAGAAGGTTATAGGTTTACTGTTACATGAATGAAGGTATGGGAATCCATGGAATTGATGAATTCACCTAAACCCATCAAAACACATTCCTGTGCATACAGTCATTATCCTCTGTATCACCCAGAACAGAACTGTGGCTACAGGTGATGCTCAGTAAAAATTTTATTGAATTAAAATGAGCGAAAAATGACCTATATTACAAATAAGAGGAGCAAGCTAAGCCACAGGCATACTGATATACAGGAATAGAAATTCAAGAGAAAATTAGAAGTAATTTTATCCAACCTAGACTCAGTGTTAGAACCAAGTTAGATAATCTAAGTTTTAAGGTATGTTTACATTTACTTGACTCAAAAAAGTATCACAAAGTCGGGAGGGGAGAGGAAAGAACCATTTAACTTTTTAAACTGGATTTTGGGCTTTTTAGCCAATTTTAATTTTTTGGTTGTTTTGACTAAATATTGATATACTTTAAAGAATTTGAAATTTTACTGAAAAAGGAAGTTAGTGATACTAAACACAACCAAACTTAGAAACAATTATGGAGTTAGTGTATAATGAAAAGCGTCTTTGCTTGAAATTTGCAAATAATTTAAACCATTATTTTCCCCCATATTTCAATTTTCTACTTTTTTTTATGTATTTCACAAATGTTCTTTGTAATGAAAAAATACTAAATCTAAGCTGTTAAGTACTAAGTACTAAATTGAAGCTGTTACCAATGTACTCCATATTATAATTAGTGGCCTGTGGAAGAGAAGTGCCCCCACAGAATATGTAAGTAATCTTTTTGGTATAAAAGTCTGCATGATGTCCTTTTTGTAGACGTGTTGAGGAACACGAATTCATACCTATGGATTTCATTAAAGTAAGTCTTGAACTCTATTGAATCTGGTATTTAAAAACTTTTAGTAAATAAATAAGATAAAAATGATCAACTGAATGTGGCTATTCAAACCAAGATTTACCTTATGTGACAATTTTTTAATCACTTTCTTTAAGAGTACACTCTGTTTGGATGGAGTCTAGACTTATGGTGGGGTTTGTTGGGATAGAATTCAAAGATATGTCTTTAGAAATTATAGCATGTACCTTGGAGATTGCTGTTCTTTGTCTAGCCTACACTGTCATTTCAATAGTTAACTAGGCACATGTAATTGTTGAGTATATGAAATGTGGTTAGTGTGACTGATGAATTTTATTTCTTTTAATTTATATATAAATTTTAAAACTAATAGTTGATTCAGTTATTGAAAACTTTCAATTATGGTTGGAGCAAAATCACAACTGTATTTATGAAGTCTGAATACTGATCTAATATTTATGATGAAAATTTATTGTTCAAATTGAGATGTGCTGTAAGTATAAAATATATACAATATTTGAAAGACCTATTCCCACAAAAGAATGCAAAATATTTCATTAAGAGTTTAATGCCCATATGTTGAAATGATAACATTTTAAATATATTTGATTTAATAAATTTTATCCTTAAAATTAATTTCACTTTTTATAAAGTGGCTACTAGAAAATTTAATATTATATATATATGGCACAATTAAATTTCTTTTGAAAAATGCTAGTCTATAACCACTGAATACTTTTTATAAAGTCTATTTGCATTAACATGTTTTATAATGGACTTTAATTTGACCTCCATGCATCTTTTGTTCCATAGGAAAAGGTTTTCAAAATCTGGAAGACCCATTTTCTCTCAGAAGCCTCTATTGCTCTTTTACATGATTCCTTTTGGTGGTGGTTTCTGCATAAATTTAAGGTATAATGTTATTTTTTAAACTTCTTTTTTTAAGTTGATTTGTGGCACAGTTAATTTTTTAGTAGAGGTGGCACTAGTACAAAAAATATTTTTCTAGATCCTTTCACAGAACTTGGACTTTTAGTATTCCATATATGTTAGAAATCCTGTTTAAAATCTAGAGTTCTTTCAGAGGAGTTAAAACTTCAATATATTTCAAAGATCCTGAGTCTTCATTAATCAGAAAAAGATCAGTGAAATCAAGCAGTGTAATGAATAATAAAGTTGTAGCTTAACTTAGTACTATGATGTGCTGACAAACAGCTAAACAGAAAACCCACTGCAAATCAGTGACATTGAATGAAGTTTCATTTGGAAAATAGTCTACAGAGCAGATGGAGAAAGGGTCTTTACTTGATTCGGAAAGGTAAAAAACTCTGATTAGGATTAACAAAAAAAAGACATCTGGTTATTTGGGAAACGTATCTAAAAAACAATAAGAGAATGGAAATAAGCAGCACATGAGTCTTATGGTAGAGAATATGTGAGCCCGGAAAAAGTGGTGAATACCACACTTATTGTGGTATTGTGTGGCTTCTGGATCTGGAGAGTGGAAGATAAGAGCAGCCCCAGGGATCACAGTCTAAGCCTTAAGAAGGTGTGCCACCCCATCAAGGAAGCCTGAAAATAGACTCCACTCTCCACCTTTCCCCAGCTTAAATTGCTCACACAAATCTGCTTATGGATTGTCACAGGAATTTTACACCATGAAGAAATTGGTACAAACCATTCAGTTGGTGCTTTATGTTAGAATAAACTATAGGTTAGACTAACTCTAGGTTAAGAGTATCTGTCCTATATTTCTGATACTGTTAGGAGCTCTGGATGAAGCATAGGAAATGGTATATATCAGTAATACAAAGATAATTGCTGAGGGAAATTTGTGAAATCAAGAGTTTCATTACCTGAAATTTCTTTCTGTAGATCTGGATCCTGAATTTATGTTTTTCCATGAAAACAGAGAAACATTACATTCCCACTTAAATCTTTTGAGATTATATATAACAAGTTTTTGAAGGAAACATAATTTAGCAGTGTTCTATTTATTTATTTTTTTGGTCAGGCAATAATAGTATTTTATTGCTTTGAACAAACACAGACTTAACACAAAAATATTAATGACTCACTATATTTATAACTTTATTTTTGGAATAACAAGGAATTAGAATTTTTTATCATTTCCTTTTTTTTTTTTTTTTTTAAGTAGTCTCCATGCCCAGCAGGGAGCCCAGTCTGGGGCTTGAACTCACAACCTGAGATCAAGACCTGAGCTGAGATTAAAAGTTGGATGCCTAACCAACTGAGCCACCCAGGTGCCCCTAGAATTTTTTATCTTTAATTAAACTATTCTGTAGAAACTAGCTTTCTGAAATTAAAATGTAATAATTTAGTAATAATTTTAAAACATTATAATTTAATAAGATTTCTAGTGTCATGATTTTTGACATGTTTTGAGAAGCAATATATTCAGCTGGATCAGTGTTCTGCTAGTGTTCTGGGGAACTGAAAGGGGCAATTTGGGGGTCCAGATCAAATTGAAGCAGATTTTCCATTATTTAACTAGAACTCTTCCTCTTTCCTCTCTTTAGTTCATTACATTTTATCTATGATTTTATTTCTAAGAGGGTTTATTGTTAAATATATATATGATATATAAATATATATGTTAAAATGGATGCAAAATACATAAGTTCTGTCTACTTTGGAAGAATAAATAGTACTGGTTTTATACCTGGAATATAGTAAAACCATGAACCACATGTTCAATTCAGTTACCAAAAGTATAATATGAAAAAATATATAATCATATTCCAGAATATAGCATGCTTCAGTATGGTAGCTCTAAAAGTTATTTCAGTAATTGCTATATGATTAATATAAAACCACATTTCCTTTGTTTATTGCCCATGATTTAGTGATAACTTGGTCTAGTAGAAAAAATACTGAAGTTGGATCCAGAAAACTAGAATTTAAATCTTGTTTTCCCAAGTAGTTATTTTGAGACTTTGGGCTAGTCAAAAAATCACTCTGAGCTTCACTTATCTCTAAAAAACAAAACAGGTAGAAGATAACATATACCCTGCTTTTTTCCCCTAGGAATGTTGTATTAAAAGTGACATGAATAAGAAGACACCTAGTAAACTATGAAATACTATATAATGTAATATGAGATTCAATATAATAGAGTTAAGAGATCTGGCTTTCAAAAACAAGTTTACCCAGTTAGTAAATGATGTGACCTAGAATGGCTATTTACCTCTCTAAATCTTTCATAAAATAAAAAAATCACCTACTTTACATGTTTGTTGGGTTAAATGAGAAAGTGCATGTAAAGTTGTTTGTTTATATGGAGCTACATATATAGTAAGTGTTAAGTGGATGTATCTATCATCACCATCATCATTGTTGTTATTATTGTTACTATTGTTATTATATTTTGAGAACACAGTGTTCCAAAAATTGCTGACCAATGTATAGACTAATGACAAAAGTTTCCCTGATGATATTTGACTAGAAGAATTTTATTGTTGTAATAGTAATGATGTTTATGTAAAAGTAATGATATTTCAATATGCTTAATGTTTTTAAAAATTGCCCTTGAGACTTGGGCTTCCAAAAAGATTCAGAAAGCTGGAAAGCACATCATTCCCACCCATATAACAACAAAGAAAAGCGATATAACCTATAAAATTAACAACTTTTTTGAACTCATCATATAGAGTAGATTTCAAAACAAAGAATGTTGCCAGGGGAAAAAGAGAGTAATTGTATGATGATAAAGTGGTTGATTCATCAATATAACATAACAATTCTAAATATATATGCACCTAATAAAAATGCTTTGAAACACATTTAATAAAAACTTTTAAAACTTCAGGATAAATGGGAAAATTCATAAGTACACTTAGGTGTTTCAATACCTCATTCTCAATAATTGGTGTACTATACAGAAAACCAATAATGATATAGAAGACTTGAGCAATACTGTCAACTAGCTTAATTGATCTAATTTGACATTTATTAAATATTCCTCCCAACAACAACAGAACACATTAAATATTTACCAAGTACTTTCTGGGCTAGGAAAACATCCTAATAAATTTAAAACAATTCAAGTCAAACACAGTATGTTTTCAGACCAAAATGGAATTATATTATAAATGAATCAACAGAAAGCTATCCAGAAAATCCTCAAATATTTGGAAACTAAATAACATATTTCTCAGTAACTGTGGGTCAAACCAGAAATCAATAGAGAAATTGGAAAGTATTTTGAATTTAATGAAAATACACATTAAAATTTGTGGGATGTGGGATGCCTGGGTGGCTCAGCCGGTTAAGAATCTGCCTTTGGCTCAGGTCATGATCTCTGGGTCTTGGAATCAGGCCCTGCATCAGGCTCCCTGGTCAGTGGGAGTCTGCTTCTCCCTCTGGCCCTCCCCCACTGCTCATGCATTCACTCTCTCTCTCTTTCAAATAAATAAATATCTTTTAAAAATATGAAATAAAATTTGTGGGATGTAACTCAAGCAGTATTTAGAAATTTAGAGGACTAAAATAACTATATTAGAAATAAGTAAAGTTCTCAAAAACTATGACCTCAGCTTCTATCATAAAAAACTAGAAAAAGAGGAATAAAATAAACCCAAAATGAGCAGAAGAAAGGAAATAAAGATCAGAGAGGCAACTAATAACAGGAAAAACTGAAAAACAAAGAAGGAATTTGAGAAAATCAATGACGCCAAAAGCCGGTCCTTCGGGAATCCTAAAAACAAGGTGATTGCAGAGGAATTGGAAACCTATGTTTCACAGACAGTAAGCATAGCAGAAATAAAACCCAGATACTGCTTAACACTTGACTTAATTGAATCAAACCCCTAGAGGCTAACAGAAGAAGAAGCACACCTATTTCCAAGCATAAATACCTTAGTTTTTACTGTCTTATGAAGATGTCCACGCCTCAAACAGAAATTACAAAATACATGAAAAAGGAATAGAATTGATGAGTTGTTAGGTATGAAAATGTTCGCTTAACAAGATAATGCCAGATTGTTTCCAAACTGGGTGTACAAATTAATACTCCCATCATCAATGTATAAGAGTTCCTAAATAAGCAAAGGTCAAAGAAGAAATCACAAGAGAAATTATAAAATACCATGAGACAAATGAAAACAAAAACACAACATAACAAAACTTATGAGATGTCGTAAAAGCAATGCTAAGAGAAAAATTTATAGCTGTAAACACATTTTAAAACAATATCTCAAATCAACAACCTAACTTTACACATTAAGGAACTAGAAAAAGAAGAACAAATTAAACCCTAAACTAGCAGAAAGAATGATATAATAAAGATTAGAATGGAGACAAAATAGAGAATAGAAAAACAATAGAGAAAATCAACAAAACCAAAAGTTAGTTCTTTGAGAAGATCAACAAAATTGACAAAACTTCAGTTAGATTGACTAAGAAAAAAACAAAGGACTCAAATTACTAAGATCAGAAATGAAAGTGGGAATATTACTATCACCAAAGAAATAAAAAGGATTATAAGAATACTATGAACAAAGGTCTGATAACAAAATTGGGTAACCTATATGGAAATGGACAAATTCCTAGAAACATGCCATTTTCCAAAACTAAATCGTGAAGAAATAGACAATCTGAGTAGACCTATAACTAACTAGTAAGGAGATTGAATCAGTTAACAGAAACCTCCCAACAAAGAAAAGCCCTCTACCAGGTGGCTTCACTGATGAATTCTAGCAAGATAAAAGAATTAATACTAATCTTCTCAAACTCTTCCAAACAATCAAAGACAAGGGAACATTTCCTAACTTATTCTATGAGGCCAGCATTTCCCTGATACCAAAGCCAAAGATACTATAAGAGACAAAAAAATCTATACACCAATATCCTCTTTGATGAATATCAATGCAAAAATCCTCAACAAACCACCAGCAAGCTCAATTCAGCAGCATATTAAAGGATTATATACTCTGACCAATGGGATTTATTCCCAGAATGCAAGTATGGTTTAATATATGTTAAATAGCTTGATCTAATGGATATGCTGGTAACCTGAATACTCAACAGCTGCAGGACACAATTTCTTTTCAAGCATACCGAAATATTTAGCTACTAAGTTATTTAGTAGATTTTATTTATGTATTTTTGAGAGAGACAGAGAGTGAGCAAGCACAAAGTGGGAAGGATGAGCAGAGGAAGGGAGAGAAGCAGACTTCTTGCTGAGCAGGAAGCTCAATGTGGGGCTCAATCCTAGGACCCTGAGATTATGACTTGAGCCGAAGGCAGAAGTTTAACTGAGTCACCCAGGCGCCCCCATACCAAAATATTTATTAAAAATGACCATACCATCTTGGCGTTTAGTCTCCTGTGGAGGTATTTATGGTATGGGCACTAGGTTGACTTATATTATTTAAATATATATTCTGGAACTTTCTGTTTGAGATAATTTCTATTCTTCATACACGTTAAGTATAGATTGTATAGTTGAAGCATGCTAAATTTCTTGACTACTAAATTACATATATATATAGGATCTCATTTAATTCTAACACAACCCTGTATCTTAGAACCACTGTCTATTGCAAACATTGCTAACTATTAATATTTATTATTTTTGCTATTTTGTCCTTCCATAAACTTATTACACAAGTATGGGAGCTCTTTTGGGCCTTAGGAGATCTAGATTTTGGTCTGGCTCTCAATTACTTAACTGTATAATCTTAAACCTCTTAATCTTTCTGAACATTAATGCAATCACTAAAATAGAGGGATTTAAGGTAGGTGGTAACCAACTTCCATTTTAGGTCTAAGATCCTATGCATTTATGAATCCCAGCTCATTTGGCTTGCCAATTTTGTAGAAAACTATGACTAAATTTGATAATTTTTGGTGTTTATTACCAAAATTGATTAATGCCAGTTTGTGCTTCTGTAAGTGACATCATAGATAAATTTGGACTCTATTTTTATTAGTTAATTCATGTATGTAGACTCTAATTCATTTTTGCATTGCTTAATAGAGCAAGAATTCAGGATGCTAGTGCTTTATTTTAAAGTTTTTATTTTAATTCCAGTTAACATAAATGTTATATTAGTTTCAGGTATACAATATAGTGATTCAGCACTTCCATACATCACCTGGTGCTCCTACAATAACTGCACTCCTTAATCTCCATCATCTATTTAACACAACACCCCCATCCCCACCCCTCTGGTAACCATCAGTGCTCTATAATTAAAAGACTATTTCTTGGTTTCTCTCTCTGTGTCTCTTATTTTTCCTTTGCTCGTTTGTTTTGTTTCTTAAATTCTACATATAAGTGAAATCATAGGGTATTTAACTTTCTCTGACTGACTCACTTCACTTAGCATTATACACTCTAGCTCCATCCATGTCATTGTAAATGACAAGATTTCATTTTTTTATGGATGAATAGTATTGCGTTGCGATATATCACATCTTCCTTATCCACTCATTGATGGACACTTGGGCTGCTTCCCATATTTGTGCTATTGTAAATAATGCTGCCATAAACATGCGGGTGTATGTATCACTTTGAATTGTGTTTTTGTATTCTTTGGATAAATACCCAGTCGTGGGATTGTTGGATCATAAGTTGGATTAACTTTTTGAGGAACCTCCATGCTGTTTTGCAGAGTGGCTGCACCAGTTTGCATTTCCATCAACAGTGCAGGAGGGTTACCATTTCTCCACATCCTCTCCAACACCTTTTGTTTCTTGTGTTGTTGATTTTAGCCATTCTGATAGAAGTAAGGTGGTAAGTCCTTATAGTTTTGATTTGCATTTCCCTGATGGTAAATGATAAGGGACATATTTTCATGTCTCTGCTGGCCATCTGGATGTCTTCTCTGGAGAAATGTCTGTTTATGTCATCTGCCCATTTTTTAATTGGATTATTTGTTTTTCGGGTGTTGAGTTTTATAATTTCTTTATATATTTTGGATACTAACCTTTTATCAGATATGTCATTTGCAAATATCTTCTCCCCTTCTGTAGGTTGCCTTTTAGTTGTGTTGATTTTTCCATTGCTGTGCAGAAGCTTTTTATTTTGATGTAATACCAATAATTTATTTTTGTTTTTGTTTCCCTTGCCTGAGGAGACCTATCTTCTTTACAGAAATGTCTGTTCATGTCTTCTGCCCATTTCTTGATTGGACTATTTGTTCTTTGGGTGTTGAGTTTGGTAAGTTCTCTATATGTTTTGGATACTAGCCCTTTTTCTGATATGTCATTTGCAAATATCTTCTCCTGTTCTGTCAGTTGTCTTTTGATTTTGTCAACTATTTCCTTTGCTGTGCAAAAGCTTTTTATCTAGATGAAAGTCCCAGTAGTTCATTTTTGCCTTTGTTTCCCTTGCCTTTGGAGATGTGTCTAGCAAGAAGTTGCTGTGGCCGAGGTCGAAGAGGTTGCTGCCTGTGTTCTCCTCTAGGATATTGATGGATTCCTGTCTCCCATTTAGGTCTTTCATTCATTTGAGTCTATTTTTTTGTATGGTGTTAGAAAATGGTCCAGTTTCATTCTTCTGCATGTGGCTGTCCAATTTTCCGAACACCATTTGTTGAAGAGACTGTCTTTTTTCCATTGGACATTCTTTCCTGCTTTGTCAAAGATTAGTGGACCATAAAGTTGAGGGTCCATTTCTGTGCTCTCTATTCTATTCCATTGATCTATGTTTCTGTTTTTGTGCCAGTACCCTACTGTCTTGATGATTACAGCTTTGTAATAGAGCTTGAAGTCTGGAATTGTGATGCCACCAGCTTTGCTTCTCTTTTTCAACATTCCTCTGGCTATTCAGGGTCTTTTCTGGTTCCATACAAATTTTAGGATTGTTTGTTCCATTTCTTTGAAAAAAGTTGATGATATTTTGATAAGGATTGCACTGAATGTGTAGATTGCTCTAGGTAGCATAGACATTTTCACAATATTTGTTCTTCCAATCCATGAGCATGGACCGTTCTTCCATCTTTGTGTCTTCCTCAATTTCTTTCATGAGTATTCTATAGTTTTCTGAGTACAGATCCTTTGCCTCTTTGGTTAGATTTATTCCTAGCTGTCTTACTGTTTTGGGTGCAAATGTAAATGGGATCAACTCCTTAATTTCTCATTCTTCTGTCTTGGTGTATAGGAATGCCACAGATTTCTGTGCATTGATTTTATATCCTGCCACTTTACTGAATTCCTGTATGAGTTCTCAGAATTTTAGGTTGAGTCTTTCAGTAGTTACTCTGAGTGTAAATGGGCTAAATGCCCCAATCAAAAGGCACAGGGTATCAGATTGGATGAAAAAGCAAGGCCCATCGATATGCTGTCTGCAAGAGACTCATTTTAGACCCAAAGACACCTCCAAATTTAATGTGAGGGGGTGGAAAACCATTTATCATGCTAATGGACATCAAAAGAAACCTGGGGTGGCACTCCTTGTATCAGACAAATTGGATTTTAAATCAAAGACTGTAGTAAGAGATGTAGAGGGACACAATATCATACTTAAAGGATGTATCCAACAAGAAGATCTAACAATTGTAAATATTTATGCTCCTAATATGGGAGCAGTCAATTATATAAGCCAATTAATAAAATCAAAGATACACATCGATAATAATACAATGATAGTAGGGGACTTTAACACCCCCCTCACTGCAATGGACAGATCATCTAAGCAGAAGATCAAGAAGGAAATAAGGGCTTTGAATGACACACTGGGCCAGATGGACTTAACAGATATATTCAGAACATTCCATCCTAAAGCAACAGAACACACATTCTTCTCTACTGCATATAGAACATTCTCCAGAATAGATCACTTCCTGGGTCACAAATCAGTTCTCAGCTGGTACCAGAAGATTAGGGTAATTCTCTGCATATTTTTGGACCACAATGCTTTGAAACTAGAACTCAGTCACAAGAGGAAAATCGGAAAGAACTCAAATACATGGAAGCTAAAGAACATCCTACTAAAGAATGAATTAACCAGGAAATTAAAGAATTTTAAAAATTCATGGAAACAAATGCAAATGAAAACACAACTGTTCAAAATCTTTGGGATGCAGCAAATGTGGTCCTAAAAGGGAAGTATATAGCACTACAAGCCTTTCTCAAAAAACAAGAAAGGTCTCAAATACACAACCTAACCCTACACCTAAAGGAACTGGAGAAAGAACAGCAAATAAAGCCTAAACCCAGCAGGAGAAGAGAAATAATAAAGATCAGAGCAGAAATCAATGAAATAGAAACCAAAAGAATAGTAGAACAGATCAACGAAACTAGGAGCTGGTTCTTTGAAAGAATTAACAAGATTGATAAACCCCTGGCCAGACTGATCACAAAGAAAAGAGAAAGGACCCAAATAAATAAAATATGAATGAAAGAGGAGAGATCACAACCAACACCAAAGAAATACAAACAATTATGAGAACATATTATGAACAACTATATGCCAACAAATTAGGCAATCTGGAAGAAATGGATGCATTCCTGGAGAAGTATAACCTACTAAAACTGAACCAGGAAGAAATAGAAAACCTGAACAGACCCATAACCAGTAAGGAAATTGAAGCAGTCATCAAAAATCTCCCAACAAACAAGAGCCCAGGGCCAGATGGCTTCCCAGGGGAATTCTACCAAACATTTAAAGAAGAATTAATACCTATTCTTCTGAAACTGTTCCAAAAAATAGAAATGGAAGGAAATTTTCCAAACTCGTTTTATGAAGCCAGCATTACCTTGACCAAAACCAAAGACCCCATCAAAAAGGAGAATTACAGACCAATATCCCTGATGAACATGGATGCAAAAATTTTTCACCAAAATAGCCAATAGGGTCCAACAGTACATTAAAAGGATTATTCACCATGACCAAGTGGGATTTATTCCTGGGCTGCAAGTTTGGTTCAACATCTGCAAATCAATCAATGTGATATACTACATTGGTAAGAGAAAGAACAAGAGCCATATGATCCTCTCGATAGATGCGGAAAAAGCATTTGACAAAGTACAGCATCCTTTCTTGATTAAAACTCTTCACAGTGCTAGGGATAGAGGTACATACTTCAATATCATAAAAGCCATCTATGAAAAACCCACAGCGGATACCATTCTTAATGGGAAAAAAAAAAAGAGACCTTTTCCCCCAAGGTCAGGAACACAGCGGGGATGTCCACTATTACCACTGCTATTCAAAATAGTACTAAAAATCCTAGCCTCAGCAATCAGACAACAAAAAGAAATAAAAGGCATCCAAATCAGCAAAGAAGAAGTTTATTAATTTTATTGATTTTTTTTTTTTTTCCAAGAATCAGCTCCTGGTTTCTTTGATCTCGTCTATTATTTTTTTTTTTTTTTTTTTTTTTTAGTTTTTGTATCATTTATTTCTGCTCTAATCTTTATATTTCCTTCCTTCTGCTGGTTTTAGATTTTATTTGTTGTTCTTTTTCTAGCTCCTTTAGATGTAAGGTTTTGTTGTTTATTTGAGATTTTTCTTCTTTCTTGAGATAGGACTGTATTGCTATAAACTTCCTTCTTAGAAACACTTTTGTTGCATCCCAAGGTTTTTGGACCGCTGTGTTTTCATTTTCATTTGTTTCCTTGTACTTTTTTATTTCTTATTTTATTTCCTGGTTGATCCATTCATTGTTTAGTAGCATTCTATTTAACCTCCATTTATTTGTGGTCTTTCTAGATTTTTTCCTTTGGTTGACTTCTATTCTCATAGCATTGTGATCAGAAAAGATGCATGGTATGACTTCGATCTTAAATTTGTTGAGGCTGGTTTTCTGGGCTAATATGTTATCTATTCTGGAGAATGTTCCATGTGCACTTGAAAAGAATCTGTATTCTGCTGTTTTAGGGTGGGATGTTCTGACTATATCTGTTAAACCCATCTAGTCCAGTACGTCATTCAAAGCTATTTTTTCCTTGTTGATTTTCTGTCTATATGATCTGTCCATTGATATAAATGGGGTGTTAAAGTCTTCTACTACTATTATATTACTGATTAGTTCCTTTATGGTTGTTAACTATTTTATGTATCTGGATACTCCTATGTTGGGTGCATCAATATTTACAATTGTTATATCTTCTTGTTGGATTGTCCCCTTTATTATTGTATCATGTCCTTCTTTGCCTCTTGTTACAACCTTTGTTTTAAAGTCTGTTTTGTCCTATATTTAACTATTGCTACTCTGGCTTTCTTTTGACATCCACATCCTTTGCATAATAGCTGTTTCTCCATCCCTTCACTTTGAATCTGCAGATACCTTAAGTCTAAAATGTGTCTCTTGTAGGCAGCATATAGGTGGGTCTTATTTTTTTTTTATCCATTCTGTCACCCTATGTATTTTGATTGGAGCATTTAGTCCATTTAAATTTAGGGTAACTATTGATAGATATGCATTTGTTGCCATTTCATTACTTGTTTTGTGGTTGTCTTTGAAGATTTTCTCTGATCCTTTCTTGTCTTTCTCTCATGTTTTGGTGATTTTTTTAGTGATATATTTGGATTTTTTCCCTTTGTTTTTGGTATATTTATTAGTTGTTTTGGCATATTGTTACCATTAGGTTTGCATACAACCTCTTCTGCATATATCAGTCCATATTAAATTGATGGTTGTTAAAATTTGAACCTATTCCTCCCCTCTACCCACATTTTAGGTATATTGTATATTTTATGTCCTTGACTATTTTTTATAGAAATATTCATTTTTATTACTTTTGTGTTCCCTGTTTTGTGTTATACTGTCACTTTTGGTCTCTCCTTTCCACTCAAAGAGTCCCCTTTAGTATTTCTTGCGGGGCTGATTTAGTGGTCACAAACTCCTTTAGTTTTGGTTTGTCTGGGAAACTCTTTATCTCTCCGTATACTCTGAATGATAGTCTTGTTGAATAGGGTATTCCTGGCTGCAGATTGTTCCCCTTCAGCACTTTGAATATATCATGCCACTCTCTTCTTCTGGCTTAAAAAGTTTCTGTTGTAAAATTTCCTGCTAACGCTATGGGTTTTCCCTTGTAAGTTACTGACTTCTTTTGTCTTGCTGCTTTTGAGATTTTTTTTTCTTTATCACTATATTTTGCAAAATTAATTATAATATGTCTGGTGTGGGTCTGCTTTTATTGATTTTGATAGGAGTCTTAGTGTCTCCTGGATCTGGACATTTGTTTCCTTCCCCAGAGTAGGGAAGTTTTCAACTGTTATTTCTTCAAATAAATTTTCTGCCCCTTTTTTCTCTTTTTTTGGGACTCCTATAATACGAATATTATTGCATTTGATGGAGTCATTGAGTTCCCAAGTCTTTTCTAGTTTTGCATAACTTTTTTCTCTCTTTTGTTAAGCTTGATTACTTTCCATTACTCTGTCTTCTCTCTCATTGATTCATTCTTCTGCTTCTGACATCCTGTTATTCATTCCATCAAGTGTCTTTCTCATTTCATTTACTGAGCCCTTTATCTCCACTATGTTATTCCTTATCTCTGTGTTAAGGCTCTCACTCATATCTTCCACTCTTCTCAATTCCAATGAGTATCCTTATGATCATTATTTTAAATGCTTCATCAGGTGTGTTACTTATATCTGTTTTGCTTAGATCTCTGGTTATGGCCTTGTCCTGTTCTTTCATTTGGGATAAATTTCTCTGTCTTCTCATTTTGTCTACCTCTCTGTGTTAAGAGAGTCAGCTATGTCTTCTGCTCTTGAAAGTAGTGACTTTATGAAGGGGAGACCCTAGAGTGCCCTACAGTGCAGTGTCCCCTGTTCACCAGAACCTGGCACTTAAGGAGAGTATCCTATCTGTTTTGCTTATAACCTGCTGTTGTGTTTGAGTCACGTTTCCTTTCTGTGCAGTCATTTGTACTGACTCTGCCTGTTGTGGGCTGTGCTTCCTCTCTGTGGTGTAGGTGGGACTCAGGCAGGCCAGTTCTGAGGGGACTTGCCTGCAGGGGAACTTGGAAGTGGGGCAACAGTGTTAGCAAGATTTGCATTGGGCCACTAGGCCTATGCTGGATCCCCCAACGTGCTGCTTTACCTGAGAACTGTGTGCCAGGGCTGCTGGGAGCATAAGGCTGGGCCCAGCATGTGATAGTGGCTAGGGGCATGCAGCTAGGCATGGTGTGGTGGCTGGGTGTGGCACACAGCAGCAGCTGTGCTGCTGGACAAGGCACACACGCAGCTTTAACAAAATTTGCCCTGAGCCCTGGGCCCTGGGCCAAGGCTATAAGTGTCTTTATCGCCTTGCCTCCCGCAGGTGGTTTTGTATTTATGCTGGGAAGTGAGGAAGGAAAAGGCGCCTGCCAGCTCCCTCATTTTGGGAGAAGTCCACCAACACATCTGAAGTCAGTATGAACAGATTTGTTTCCCATTTGCCCCCAGCCTTGTGTAAACTGTCATTTTTATGTTGCCTCTTTGTACAGGCTGCTGTCCCTTTAAGGGTGATGACTCAGCTATCACTTGACCTCCTGGCTCACCCAATGCTGAGGCAGGTGACTTTTAAAGCACTGGTTATACAAACAGGAGGAGTTCAGCCCTTTCAGTTTTTAAAGCCAAATGTTATGGAGATTAGTTTTCCCTGTGTGAGCTGCCTGTTGTGAGAGCCCATTTCTCTGCCCTCTTCAGGCAAGCAGCTCCCTCCCTCCTGAGGGCAGTCTCTCTCCACCTTTCTGACCTTCCTAATGTTTCAGAGCAATTTCGTCTCTAAATTTAGTTGCAGAGTTCGTTCTGCCAGTCTTCAGATTGAGCTCTGGTTTACTAACTTGGATATGGATGGTATCTAATTGTAAATGTGGATGGGGTGAGCTCAGGAACTCCCTACTACGTCATTTTCCCAAGCTCATCCTATCAGGACTTTAATATTGACATTATTATTGTCTATACATTCTTTCTTCTTACAACATATTTACTATGTCTTAGTTTAGCCATCATGTCACAATTTTACTAGTTCTGGCTGTGCTTGTCTCATCCTAGTAAGTGCTTTAATTTCATACTGAGTTACTGGATAATGATAGAGTTGGAGCAGATATAGGACAAGAGAAAGTAATAATCATTGATTGCCTCTACATGCCAGCTTTAATGCAGGCACCTTCAATTAACTCATCAAATGTTTGCATGCTTTCTGTGTGCCAGGCACTGTGCTAAGTGCTTGAATTACAAAGCCAAACTAAACATGATTCTTGTCCTTATTTTACTACATATGTATATTTTACATACATTTGGCAGATGAGGAAACTAAGACTGATTAACTAGCCCAGGGTAAGGCAACTAATGAATGACAAAGCCAGTATTCAAATTCAGCTCTGCATGGTACCAAACCCATGCTCATTCTCACTGCAGCAACTGATCTGCCTTTTAAGAATAAATAAAATTACTGACATTATGTGTACAAATTCCAATTTTAAATTGTAATATTTATGTTTTTAATCTCATACATGTTTTATTTTTTAAGCCTGACAGAGAAAATCAAGATTCCTTGTTTGACAGAATTTCAGAAAGTTATGCGATACTTTTCATGAGCATCCCTACAAGTCGAAAAGATGCATTCCTTCAGGTAAACATAGAAATTAACTGGTTACACTAAGCATTTTTAGAACAAATGAAATTTTATTTTTTTTTGAACAAATGAAATTTTAAAAAATAGTTATTTTATTTAAATAAATTAGAACCTAATAGGTTTACTTAAACCTATTAGAACATATTTTGTTACTTTGAAAGCAAATTTCCTGAAGTAAAGTAAGTAATGGTCATGTTTTAAAAGTTATGTTATGTTTCCCCCTCATTATATTGTATTCCCTTGTCTAAAAGTCTTACAGAATCTCCTTAGTGTGCTATAGGTATTTTGTTTGCATATTGATAATTTAAAAACTACTATCTTATTCTGTGTATATTCTTGGTTTTTTGTTTACCTATAAAATTATCATTTTTCTTTTACTTTATAATGTATCTTTTGATTTGTTTAAGAGGACTTGAGAAGTTTGTGTTTTACATAAGGACTAAGTACCTGTTACAGTAAATGACAATGGATATATTTATAATCAAATGTTTGTTTTATGTTTTTGTTAGTATAATAACCAGTGAATAGGATTGATTAAAAGAATTTGTGTTCTTAAGTAACGAGAAATGAAAATGTGTAGGAATATGCCAGCAAATCAGACAATCTGGAAGAAATGGATGCATTTCTAGAGAAGTATAAACTACCAAAACTGAACCAGGAAGAAATAGAAAACCTGAACAGACCCATAACCAGTAAGGAAATGGAGGCAATAATCAAAAATCTCCCAGCAAAGAACCCAGGGCCAGATGGCTTCCCAGGGGAATTCTACCAAACATTTAAAGAAGAATTAATACCTGTTCTTCTGAAGCTGTTCAAAAAAATAGAAATGGAAGGAAAACTTCCAGACTGATTTTCTGAGGCCAGCATTACCTTAACCAAAACCAGACAAAGACCCCACCAAAAAGGAGAATTACAGACCAATATCCCTGATGAACATGGATGCAAAAATTCTCACCAAAAGACTAGCCAACAGGATGCAACAGTACATTAAAAGGATTATTCACCATGACCAAGTGGGATTTATTCCTGGGCTGCAAGGTTGGTTCAACATCTACAAATCAATCAATGTGATACAATACATTAATAAAAGAAAGAACAAGAGTCCTATGATTCTCTCAATAGATGCAGAAAAAGCATTTGACAAAGTACAGCATCCTTTCTTGATTAAAACTCTTCACAGTGTAGGGACAGAGGTACATACCTCAATATCATAAAAGCTGTCTATGAAAAACCCACAGTGAATATCATTTTCAGTGGAGAAAAACTGAGAGCTTTCCCTCTAAGGTCGGAACATAGCAGGGATGTCCACTATCACCACTGCTGTTCAACATAGTACTAGAAGTCCTAGCCTCAGCAATCAGACAACAACAACAACAACAAAATAAAAGGCATTGAACTGGCAAAGAAGAAAGCTGAAGTCTCACTCTTTGCAGATGATCTGATACTTTATGTGGAAAACCCAAAAGACTCCACCCCAAAACTGCTAGAACTTATACAGGAATTCAGTAAATTGGCAGGATATAAAGTCAGTGCACAGAAATCAGTTGAATTTCTATACACCAAGAACAAGACAGAAGAAAGAGAAGTCAAGGAGTCAGTCCCATTTACAATTGCACCCAAAACTGTAAGATACCTAGGAATAAATCTAACCAAAGAGGCAAAGGATCTGTACTCAGAAAACTATAGAATACTCATGAAAGAAATTGAGGAAGACACAAAGAAATGGAAGAATGGTCCACGCTCATGGATTGGAAGAACAAATATTGTGAAAATGTCTATGCTACCTAGAGCAATCTACACATTCAATGCAATCCCTATCAAAATATCATCTACTTTTTTCAAAGAAATGGAACATAATCCTAAAATTTATATGGAACCAGAAAAGACCCCGAATAGCCAGAGGAATGTTGAAAAAGAAAAGCAAAGCCGGGGCGCCTGGGTGGCTCAGATGGTTGAGCATCTGTCTGCCTTCGGCTCAGGTTGTGATCTCGAGGTCCTGGAATTGAGTCCCACACTGGGCTCCTTCCTTAGCGGGGAGCCTGCTTCTCCCTCTGCCTGCCACTTCCCCTGCTTGTACTCTCCTTCTCTGTCTGGCATATAAATAAATAAAATCCTTTAAAAAAAAAAAAAGAAAGAAAAGAAAAGCCGGTGGCATCGTAATTCCAGACTTCCAAGCTCTATTACAAAGCTGTAATCATCAATACAGCAGGGTACTGGCACAAAAACAGACACATAACACCATACACAAAAATAGACCCACAATGGATGAAAGACCTAAATGTGAGACAGAAACCCATCAAAATCCTAGAGGAGAACACAGGCAGCAACCTCTTTGCCCTCAGCCACAGCAACTTCTTCCTAGAAACATTGCCAAAGGCAAGGGAAGTAAGGGCAAAAATGAACTATTGGGACTTCATCAAGATAAAAAACTTTTGCACAGTAAAGGAAACAGTCAACAAATCCAAAAGATTTGTTGACAGACAGACAGAATGGGAGAAGGTATTGGCAAATGACAGATAAAGGGCTAGTATCCAAAATCTATAAAGAACTTATGAAACTCAAAACCCAAAGAACAAATGATCCAATCAAGAAATGGGCAGAAGACATGAACAGACATTTCTGCAAAGAAGACATATAAATGGCCAACAGACACATGAAAAAGTGCTCAACATCACTCAGCATCAGGGAAATCCAAATCAAAACCTCAATGAGATACCACCTAACACTAGTCAGAATGGCTAAAATTAACGAGTCAGGAAACAACATGTTGGCGAGGATGTGGAGAAAGGGGAACCCTCCTACACTGTTGGTGGGAATGCAAGCTAGTGCAGCCATTCTGGAAAGCAGTATGGAAGTTCCTCAAAAAGTTGAAAATAGAGCTACCCTACAACACAGCAATTGCACTACGGGGTATTTGCCCCAAAGATACAAATGTAGTGATCTGAAGGAGCACCTGCACCTCAATGTTTATAGCAGCAATGTCCACAATAGCCAAACTATGGAAAGAGCCTAGATGTCCATCAACAGATGAATGGATAAAGAAGATGTGATAAATACACACACACACACACACACACACACACACACACACACACACACACACACACTATTGGAATATTACGTAGCCATCAAAAAAACCAAAATCTTGCCTTTGTGATGACATGGATGGAACTAGAAGGTATTATGCTTAGTGAAATAAATCAATCAGAGAAAGACAATTTTCATATGATCTCACTTATATGAAGAATTTGAGAAACAAGGCAGAGGATCATAGGGGAAGGGAGGGAAAAATGAAACAAGATAAAACCAGAGAGGGAGAGAAACCATAAGAGACTCTTTTTTGTGTGTGTTAAGATTTTATTTGTTTATTTGGCGGACAGAGAGACAGGAAGAGCGGGAACACAAGCAGGAGGAGTGGGAGAGGGAGAAGCAGGCTTCCCGCAGAGCAGGGAGCCCGATGCGGGGCTCGATCCCAGGATGCTGGGATCATGACCTGAGCTGAAGGCAGACCCTTAACAACTGAGCCACCCAGGTACCCCACCATAAAAGACTCTTAATCTCAGGAAACAAACTGAGGATTGTTGGAGTGAAGAGGGGTGGGAGGAATGGTGTGGCTGGGTGATGGACACTGGGGAGGGTATGTGCTATGGTGAGCACTATGAATTGTGTAAGACTGTTGAATCACAGACCTGTACCCCGAAACAAATAATACATTACATTACTTTAAAAAATAATAAAAATAAAAGAAAAATAAAATGTGTAGGAATTTCATTACATACTTTTAAATTTATACATCCAGCACCTCAAAGCAGAAGTCTCATTCAGATGCCTTGTTGTGTTGACATCTGTAAATCAGATATACATTCATATTTTGGAGTTGATAACTGTTTTCATGGGTAAAACAAACTTAAAAACAGTAAAATATCCTTCACAACGAAAATATAAACAACCTTACATTGCCAGACAATATGTTCAGTTTTAACCTACCTTTCTTACTCAAAGCCATATATGTGCAGTGTCTATAAAAGGAAACCAGTAGTGGACTGATAATAAGGCGACTTGGTCTCATGTTCAGAATCTGCTACTAATTACCTGGTTGATCTTGGCAACACATTTAGTCTCTCAGTTCCATAGTTGGAAGAGGTTGATTAGAACTGTGATTCATAAATTGTCATTTTGTAGAATAGTGGTGTTCTGAAAGATGGACTAGGATTTTTCTCTGCCAATTTTGAAATATTTTTTCTTATTTCCATGTAAAAGTTAGTTAATGGTTAGGATTTTGGGCAAATTGTCTACAAATGACAAAAATAGCTGTTTCTCCTATCCATAATCTTTTACTTAGTCTGTCCTTTTGTGGTGAGTGAGCCTAGCCTACCTGTATGGTTTGATGAAATTAAGCATGCTTTAACATAATGCTCTTGAGAAAAGGATAACAGGCCTTTTTAAAGTGGACAAAGGAAGTACTGGCACCATTGCATATCCCCCATTCTCCAATTTATAGCCCTACACTTTTGGTCCAAATGTTCTCCCCTGGGTTGGATATGCCTTTCTATAGATATTATATTTATAACCTTTCTCAAATCATGACTTGATTTTTTTTCTGGGTCCCTATTTTCTGTGGCTTTTTCTGAGGAGAAATAAGAAGTTGTTTAATCAAGATTCAAAGCCTCTTTGAGAATAAGATGTACATCTTGGTGATTTGACCCCTTGGCCTGGGTTCAGTCTTCTTTTAATACTCCCAGTTTCTATGCTTGAGAATGAGGACACCTTGCTATACATCTATCTCCCCCAAAGCTGTTTAAGTAGAAATAAAGTCCTATCTCTTATTGACAAATTTCCATTATTTTTAACTCATTCAAACAAGTCAGGGTTTTGTTACTGCTTGCTCATCTGATTTACCTTACCTAACAAAGAGAAGTTTATTAATTTTTAAGAATTTTAAGGTCGTCATCATGTCCCACTATTCAGTACAAATTAGCTGAATCTAAACATATTTAGTGTGACTTTTACTTCACTTTATTCCAGTGTCATACAATGATAGACCTTCAGAAATTTTCCCAACACAATTTGACACTTGATCCTTTTTTTAATAATTTTT
>NW_027397087.1:15784212-15881133 GCF_003265705.2 Callorhinus ursinus | reverse complement strand
ATTTTAAGAAAAAAGAAATAGAAGAAGATAGCAGGAGAGGAAGAATGAAGGGGAGTAAGTCAGAGGGGGAGACGAACCATGAGAGACGATGGACTCTGATAAACAAACTGAGGGTTCTAGAGGGGAGGAGGATAGGGGGATGGGTTAGCCTGGTGATGAGTATTGTGGAGGGCACGTTCTGCATGGAGCACTGGGTGTTATGAACAAACAATGAATCATGGAACACTACACCAAAACAAATTATGTAATATATGGTGATTAACATTACAATAAAAAATTTAAAAAAATATATATAATCATCAAACCTAATCTTGTTAACTTCATCCTTTATCCAAATTAAATTTTCTAAATGAAATAATCATCAAAACAAAATAGACTCATCAAACTTTATCTTAATTGTTAACTTCATCTTTTTATCCAAATTAAATTTTCTAAAATGTGAACAAATAGCCAAATTGACTTTATTTGCAACTCTTCTTTGTTCATGTCCCTCAATTAGGGGTACAAAGAAGTTATAAGTGGCCAAATGCAAGCTCTAAGAAAAAAGGGACATGTATTATTTCACAGACTTAATAATAATTTCTTTGGTGGTGGACATATACTATATAAAATATAAAATTATTCTAATATGACTCTATTTTTGGTAGGTGTATCCTGATTGTTTGGCACAGGCCATCTATGCAACATTCCAGGAAGCATTTCCAGAATCGAGTAATCTTTTTAATGATGAATTTAAAGAGGATCTGGGGAATAATATTTTTCTTTGGTTGTCAGGTATGAGTATATCATTTACATATTGATCATTATTTTGATACCTAAAACTATTCGTATACAGTATCTTGTTTACTCCAGCTAAAAAAATTGGTAATTCTTTGCCTTGCAAAACATGCCATATTGGGCGCCTGGGTGGCTCAGTTGGTTAAGCGACTGCCTTTGGCTCAGGTCATGATCCTGGAGTCCCGGGATCAAGTCCCGCATCGGGCTCCCTGTTCGGCGGGGAGTCGGCTTCTCCCTCTGACCCTCTTCCCTCTCGTGCTCTCTCTCTCTCTCTCTCTCTCATTCTCTCTTTCTCTCAAATAAATAAATAAAATCTTTAAAAAAAAACATGCCATATTGATGCCTATGTTTTTAAAAAATAATTATTTTCTTCTGAAAGTTTTGCTATAACAAAATTAACCTTTAGAAGCCAAATAATTTTACAGACAATGGAATTATTATAGAAAAGTGAATTTCCATAAAAATAAAGATATACTATATATATTTATATTTGGAAAGTAAATAATTTGTTTCTTTGGAATGCTACTTACATTTTTATGGCAAACAATATTGGTTAAATTCTAAAGCTAACTGAGTTCCTCGCAGAAATACAATCACTAATCAAGGAAAAGTTGTTTTTTGAATCATGGTATATGTGTAGGGTGGGAGTGATAGGACTGAAAGGCTGAAGGGAAGGAAAGTCCTATCCTAGAGCATTTAGCTAGAGATTTAGGTACTTGAGTTTAAAACTAACATAGTTTCATATTCCGGAGTGACCTTCCCAACACTTTTTTTTTTTTAAGACTCCCTTACTCTTATGGACTACCAGAAGCTGTTTTCAAACAGTTCTTGTAAATCTTTTGATACAAATTTTGACTGATTTTTTAAACTGTTTTATACCAGTTCTTAGAAACCAAACCATTTCTAAAAGAACATGTTTCATATTTTCACAAGGGAGCCCTTGAGGGGTAAAAAGTAGAAAACAGCCCTGAGAAACCAACCCCCACTCAGTCAACACACACAGTCAAGAGTCTCCTAATTATAGAGAAAAATCCAACTAATTCTAATATAAGAAATAAAAAGGGAATGGACACAGCATTCATGCCAAGATACTATACAAAAAAATGTGATGAAGAACAGGACAACTTTCCTACTGACCTATTCTAGACTGTATTGTGTCCCCCAAAATTCATATTTTGATGTTCTAACCCCCAGTACACCTCAGAATGTGACTACATTTCAATATAGGACTTTAAAGAGGTAATTAGGTTAAATGAGATCATTTGAATGAGCCCTAATCTAATAAGACTGGTGTCCTTAAACTAGGGAGACACCAGGGATGTATATTCACAGAGAAAATGCCATGTGAGGACACAGCAAAACGTTAGCCATCTGTAAGCCAAGGAGAGAGGCCTTACGAGAAGTCAAACCTGATGGTACCTTGATCTTGGACTTCCAGCCTCCAGAACTATGATGAAATAAATTTCTGTTCTTGAGGTCCTACGGTCTATAGCATTTTGTTATGGCAGCCCTAGCAAACTAATACAGATTTTTAATACTCAATAGAAAAAAGTGAACAAAAACATGAAATTTTTAACCCAGCAATTAAAAAATGGAACACAGCAGATATGTTGTAATCAAACGTTTTAACAAAAACTTCTAAGAAATAATGAAACAATCATAGTTGTAAGGGGAGAATACAAATTGGAAACATAGGAAGTCCATGGAACTTCCTATGGGAAGAACCCAGCTATACACACATACACATATACATGAAATCACCATGTTAACCAAGAGATAGAACATATCCAGAATGTAGTTCCAATTTTGGTTTCTGTTTTACCCAAAAGTCTTCTGAGGTAGTGCCTTTTAATGGCAAAGACTTTTGTGTTTATATTTTAGTTATTAATGTCTACTTTTTTGCTTTATGTTAAAGACTGTGGCTTGGATCATATTTGGAGTTTGGAAGTTATTGAGTTATTTCTATCATACACAGCAAAATATTATAAATGGTACCTAGTGACTTGAAAGCAAAGATATATTCCTGTTTGTCAGAAATAGGATTCTATATATTCTCTGTGTGGTTGCATAGACTAGTAGACGTGTGTTTCCATAGGATTTTATTTGTATTTCCAATGGTTTTAATATGTGCTGTGTCTTTAATCAATTAAAAATCCCCTTTCTCTTATAAAAATATATGAGTTCACAAAAAAGAGAAATATTCTTTTTCTCTAACAAATCTTCACCTGATACAGTTTAGATATATCTTTTACTCTTAAATTTACAATGAATAATTTTTAGGGATTATAGCTACCAGTAATCTAATACTGAATCAATTTTATAGAGACATAAAATTAGATTTTTTTCTAGTCTTTAATTATAGTTATTATGTTATTATAGTTATATGTTATTATAGAGGCAAATATATTGATTTGACTTCTATTCAATGTTATCTAACAAAATTTAATATTATAGGAAGAATTCCTTTACTCTTGCCATGACCAGGCAAGGATCAATAGGTAAGTTTTAGGGTCATTGTCATCTTAACTTTATTGAGTCATCCAACTCATGAAGAAAGCATATCTCCCTACTTATTTAGGATTTTGGTAACTTATCTCAGTATATTTTATATTTCAGCATATAAATCTTGTACATATTTTATTTTTCCTAGACATTTGGCATTTTCAGAGTGTTATTAGAAATACTTAAAATTTCAATTTCAAACTATTGCTAATGAATTATAATTTACCTTTTAATTTGTATCCAGTGATTGATAAAATTCGATCCGTAGTTTATCTGTACATACTTTTGGGTTTTCTGCATATAAAATCTTATCCTCTGCAAAAAAAATTTCTATTTCTTCAGTTTCCAGTTATTTCACTTCATTTTTTTGCATTATACTGAATACAACTTCATAATTAATATTGACAGTGCTCACTTCAGCAGCACATATACTGTAATTAATATTGACAATTCCAAAGGTACCTCACACCTATCAAAATGACTAAAATCAACAACACAAGAAACAACAGGTGTTGGCAAGGATGTGGAGAAAATGGAACCCTCTTGTACTGTTGGTGGGAATGCAAACTGGTGCAGCCACCGTGGAAAATAGCATGGAGGTGCCTCAAAAAGTTAAACATAAAATTACCCAATGATCTAGCAATTGCACTACTAGTTATTTACCCAAAGAATGCAGAAATACTAATTCAAAGGGATATGTGCATCTACAATAGACAAATTATGAAAACAGCCCAAGTGTCCATTGACTGATGAATGGATAAGAAAGAAGTGGTGTACACACACATACACACACACACACACACACAGAGGAATATTACTTAGCCATAAAAAAGAATGAAATCCTGCCATTTGCAACAATATGGATGGAGCTAGAGTTTTATGCTAAGTGAAGTAAGTTCAGTCAGAGAAAGACAAATACCATATGATACCATTCATATGTGGAATTTAAGAAACAAAACAAATGAGCAAAGGGGAAAAAAAGAACGAGGCAAACCAAGAAACAGACTCAACTATAAAGAACAAACTGATAGTTACCAGAAGGGAGGTGGGTGGGGGGATGGGTGAAATAGGTGATGGGGATTAAGGAATGCACTTGTGATGAGCACTGGGTAATATATGGAATTGTTGAATCACTATATTGTACACCTGAAGCTAATATTACACTGTATGTTAACTAACTGAAATCCAAATAAAAACTTGAAACAGACAACAAAAAACTTAAAAAAAATTGAAACCTACATTTTCTTAGAATAAAAGGCTGACATGCTGGTGGGAGTTTAAATTAGTACAACCCTTTTGGATAGCTGCCAATATCTACTAAAACTGAACATATACAGACTTTTAACCTGGCATGTCTACGATTCCCAGGTACATCCCTTACAGAAATGTACATGTTTCTGTACACCAAAGGTACAAAATGTTTATAACAGCACTATTTATTTGATAATCAAAACAAATTGTCCCAATGCCCATCAATAATATGAAGTTTAAATAAATTATGGAATATTCATATCATGAAATACTGCCAGCAATGAGAATGAGCAAATTACAATTATATTCAACAGCATGATCAAATCATACAAACATAGTTGAGGGGGGAAAAAAGCCAGACACAGAAGAGTAGATCCTGTATGAATACACTGATAAAAAAAAATCAGCATTTGGCAAAACTAATCTGTAGTGTTAGGAGTGAAGATAATAATTGTCCTCGGAAATGGGTGACTAGAAAAGAGAGCTCCTAGAGTGCTGAATATTGTTTCTGGGTGCTGGCAACATGGACACCATGTATTAAATTCAAAATTCATTGAGCTGATCTGTACATTTTTTAAGATGTTTATATGCATTGATAGAAAGTTAAGTTGAAAACAAAGCCTGCACGAGAGTCTCTGTGGTTTTTTTTAAATCGTGAATATGTTTTTATATATTTCTATCCCATTGCTTTTCTCATAGTGCCTATCCATCAAGAGTCACATGCTTCCTGAGTCTATCCTCATAAATGACCTTTTCAACTTTTACTACAATTTATCTTTCACTTGTGACTATTTTGCTTTGGCTAGAGCACTTGTAGAAAGAATTTTATAAGACATGTTTTTCTAATTTCTTTATTGAGGAAAGGTTTATATCATAGATCTAAAATACCAAATTCAGCATTCTCTTCCTTAATGTATCAAAAATTTCTTTTTCAGGATGAAGTAATCACTATTAGATGATAAAGTAATTATCTCTTAGGTAATTAATCACTTGATTTTTCTGTCTTTACATTATATATTCAATTCCATTGCTTACACTATCAGTTGGCTTTCATTTTTTTTCATTTTTTTACAAACAAAATTTTTATTACCAGAATTCCTTACACACAGTAAGAAAACAGAGTGCCAGAGACTCTGTTATTTTCCTCTTACTACTGTAACAAAATTACCAGTTAGCAATTTAAAACAACACAACGTATTATCTTACACTCCTGCAAGTCAGAAATCCAAAATGAGTCTCACCAGGCTAAAATCAAGATGTTAGCAGAGCTGTGTTTCTTCTACAGGTTTTGTGGTAGAATTTTTTTTAAGCATTTAGAAACTGTGTACATTCTTTGCCTCGTGGCCTTCTTCCATCTTCAAAGCTAGCAATGGCTCATCAGTTCCAGATAAGAGCTAAAAGGAAAAAAAAAAAAAAGGCCAACCAAGAATACTTTAACAAACAAAGGTGTCCATCAAAGGTGAAGGTGAGATATTTTCTCTAACAAACAAAACCTAAGGAAGTTCACCAGAACTGCCTTACAAGAAATACTGAAAGGAGTTCTTCAAGCTGAAATGAAAGGACACTAATTAATAACAAAAAATTATATAAAAATATACAACACACTGGTAAAGGTGCGCATATAGTTAGATTCAGAATATTCTAATACTGTAGAATGGTAGTGTGTTAACCACTTAATTCTAGTATAAAAGTTAAAAGACAAAATATTAAAAATAGTTATGGCTATAATAATTTCTTCATAGAGATGCAATATAAAAGGATGTAAACAGTGACACCAAAAACATAAAAGAGGGAGGGAGTAAAAGAGTAGTTTTGGGTATGCAAAGTTAAATTATCAGCATAAAATAGACTTTATATAATGTTTTATGTAACCCTCACGGTAAACACAAAGCAAGACCTAAGCAAATTCGTAAGAGATAAAGAGAAGGGAATCAAAGCAAGCCATTATGGAAAATCATCAATTCACAAAGGAAGGCAACAAGAGAGGCAGAAAGGAACAAAGGAGCCACAAAGATTCCATAAAACAATTAATGAGATGACATCAGTAAATCATTACCTAACTATAATTAATTATATAATCCAATCAAAATACATAGAGTGGATGGATGGATTGATAAAAAAAGCAACAGCCAACATTATGCTGCCTACAAGAGCTCACTTCAGCTTTAAGGACACACTTCAAGTGAAGCGATGGAAAAGATATTTCATGCAAGTGGAAACCAAAAGAGAGCAGGGATAGCTATAATTATATTACAGAAAATATACTGTAAGCCAAAAATGGTAACAAGAGACAAAGAAGATCATTATATAATTAAGGCAATTCATCAAGAAGATATAACAATTGTAAATAGAATGACTTCAGAACACCTAAATATATTAAGCAAATATTAATATATCTGAAGTGAGAAGGAGACAACAATTTAAAATAGTAGGAGACTTCAATACTCCACTTTCAGCAATGGATAAATCATTCAGGCAGAAAATGAACAAGGACACATTGGAATTGAACCATATGTTAGACCAAATGGACCTAACAGACATTTATAGAACCTACCATCCATCACCAGCAGAATATACATTCTTCTCAAGCACACATGGAACATTTTCCAGGATAGATCATATGTTTGAGCTCAAAGCAAGTATTAATAAATTTAAGAAGACTGAAATCATACCAAATATCTTTTTGAACCACAAATTTTATAAAACTAGAAATCAATAAAAGGAGGAAAGTTAGAAAATCACAAATATGCACAAATTAACACACTCCTGAATAACCAGTTGGTCAAAGAATCAATCAAAAGAAAAATTTTTAAAAAGTCTTGAAATAAATGAAAATGGAAATAAAACATATCCAAAACTATGGAATGCTGTCAAAGCCATCTTAAGGAGGAAATTTATAGTAATAACTACCTGTATCAAGAAAAAAGAAAGATATCAAACATACAACCTAACTTTACACCTCAAGGAACTAGAAAAAGAAGGACAAACTACACCCAAAGTTAGCAGAAGGAAAGAAATAACAAAGATCAGAGCATAAGTAAGAAAGACAATAGAAAAAAGTCAATGAAACTAAAAGGTGTTTTTTTAATATAAAATTGACAAATCTTTAGCTAGATGAAGAAAAAAAGGATTCAAATAAATAACAATGAAAGAGGAGACATTACAACTGATAACACAAATACAAAGGATCAAAAGAGACCACTATGAACAATTATATACCAAAAAATTGGACAACCTAGAAGAAATGGATAAATTCCTGGAAACATAAAATTTATCAAGACTTAATCATGAAGAAATAGAAAAATATGAACAGGCCAATAATAGTAAGGGGACTAAATCAGTATTTAAAAACCACCCAAGAAATTATAGCCCAGCACTATATGGTCTCATTGGTGAATTCTACCAAACGTGTAAATAAGAATTAATGTCAATCCTTATCAAACTCTTCCAAAAAAACAACTCCCAAACTCAATGAGGCCAGATTTATCCTGATACTAAAGGCAGATAAGGACACTACAAGAAAACTACAGACCAATATCCCTAATGAATATAGATGCAAACATTCTCAATAAAATATTAGAAACCAAATTTTCAACAGCACATTAAAATGATCATAAACCAGGATCAAGCAGGATTTATCTCTAGGATGCAGGATGATTCAACATATGCACATCAACAGATGTTATACATCACATTAATAACATGAAGGAGAAAAACCCCATGATCATCTCAATAGATGCAGAAAAAACACTTGAGAAATTACAACATCCTTTCCTGATCAAAAACACTCAACACATTGGGTATAGAAGGAAACTCAACATAATAAAGTCTATCTATGACAAGCCAATAGCTAACATATTCAGTGGTGAAAGACTGAAAAGCTTTTCCTCTAAGATGAGGAACAAGACAAAGGTACCCATTCTTACCATTCCTACTTAACAGAGTATTGGAAGTCCTAGGCAGAGCAATCAGGAAAGGGGAGGGGGGGGAAGCTAAGTAAAATGCATCCAAAAGGAAAAGATAGAAGTAAAATAGCCCTTTTTTGTAGATACCTTCTACAGGCATACATCATTTTATTGTGCTTCACAGATATGGCATTTTTTACAAATTGAAGGTTTGTGGTAACCCTGCATCAAGCAAGTCTATCAGTGCCATTTTCCCAACAGAATTTGCTTACCTCGTGTCTCCATGAGAATTTGGTAATTCTCACAATATTTCAAACTTTCTCATATTATATTTGGCATGGTGATCTGTGATTAGTGATTACAAGTCACTGAAAGCTCAGGTAATAGCATTTTTTAGCAATAAAGTTTTTAAATTAAAGTATATATATTAAATTAGACATAATGCTGTAAAACACACTTAATAGACTATAGCATAGTGTGAACATAACTTTTAATAGGCATTGGGAAACCAAAAAATTTATTCAACTTGCTTTATTGTGAAATTCACTTTATTGCAGTGGTCTGGAACTGAACACTCAATATCTCTGAGTTATGCCTGGGTATAGAAAACCCTCAAGACTCAACCAAAAAACTGTTAGAACTAATCAGTGAATTCAGCAGTGTTGCAGGGTACAAAATCATTATACAAAATCAGTTGCATTTCTCTGTACTAACGACAAAATACCTGAAAAAGTAATAAAATCCCATTCACAATAGCATTAATAACAACAAAGTACTTAGGAATAAATTCAGTCAAGGAGATGAAAGATCTGTATACTGAAGACTACAAGATTTTGATGAAAGAAATTGAAGAAGACACAAACAAATGGAAAGGTATCCTGTGTTTATGGATTGAAAGAATTAATTTTGTTAAAATGTCCATACTATGCAAAGCCATCTATATATTCAATATAGTTCCTATAAAATTCCAATGGCATTTTTCACAGAAATAGAAAAAAAAACCTTAAAGTTTGTATGGAATCACAAAAGAACCTGGATACCCAAAGAAATTCAGAGAAATATCAAAGCTGGAAGCATCACACTTCCTGATTTCAAATTACACTACAAAGCTCCAGTAATCAAAATGATGTGGTACTGCCATAAAAATAGAGATAGACCCATGGAATAGAATCCAGAGCCCAAAAATAAACCCTCACAAATACAATCAACTAATACTCAATACTCTCTTCCATAAATGGTGATGGTTAAACTGGATAACCACATGTAGAAGAATGAAATTGGACTTCTTAAGATCACTCCACAAAAAATTAACTCGAAGAGGATTAAAGACGTAAAAATAAGAACTTAATGGTAAAACTATAAGAAAATATAGGGAGAAAATCCTTGACATTGATCTTGGAAACAATTTTTTTGGATATGACACCAAAAACACAAGCAACAAAAGCAAAAATTAGTTAGTGGGATTGCATCAAACTAAAAATCTTATGCATAGTTAAGGAAACCATCAACAAAATTAAAAGGCAACTCATGGAATATATTCTCAAATCATATTCTGATAAAGGGTTGATATCCAAAATATATAAAGAACTCATACAACTCACTAGCAAAAAACAAACAAAAACAAAAACAAACAAAAATCTAATTTAAAAATGGATAGAGGAACTGAACAGACACTTTTCCAAAGAAGACATACAGATGGCCAACAGACACATGAAAAGATGTTCAACATCACTAATCATCAGGGAAATGCAAATCAAAACCACAATGAGACCTCATCTCACACGAATCAGGATGGCTAGTGCCAAAAAGACAAGAAATAAGTCTTGGCAAGGATGTAAAGAATAGGGAACCCTGTGCACTGTTGGCGAGAAAGTAAATTGGTGCTGTTACTTGGAAAACAATATGGAGGTTCCTAAAAAATTTAAATAGAGCTACCATGTAACCGAGCAATCCCACTTCTGGGTATATATCCAAAAGAAAGAAAAACATATCAAAGAGATATCTGTACTCCCATGTTCATTGCAGCCTTATTCACAACAGCCAGGATATGGAAACAATCTAGGTGTCTGTCAATGGATGAATGAATAGAGAAGATGGGTATATACAGACAATGGAATATTGTTTAGCCATAAGAAAGAAGGAAATTTTGCCATTTGCAACCATACGGATGGACCTTGAACGCAATATGCTAAGTGAAATAAATCAGACAGAAAAAGACAAATACTGTATGATATTGCTTACATATTGCATCTAAAAAAAGCCAAACTCATAGAAACAGAATAGTGTGGTGGTTACAAGGGTATGGGAGAAATGGGTAGATATTGGTCAAAGTGTACAAACTTCTGGTTATAAGATGAATAAGTTGTGGAAAATTAATATATAGGATGTTGAATATAGTTGATAAACTGTATCGTATACTTGAAAGTTACTAAGAGTAGATTTTGAATGTTCCCACCATAACAAAGAAGTGGCAATTATGTGACATGATGGAGCCGTTAGCTAATTCTATGGAGTGATCATTCCAATATATGTAAGTGTATCAAATCAATACAGTTGTATACCTTAAACTTACACAATATTGTATGTTAATTATGTTTCAGTAAAACTGTAAAAATTGACATTAAAATAAGAAAGTAAAAAAATCATCAAGGCTAAAGATAAAGAACGCCTTCACTTGGATGTTATGGTCCTATATTAATGCCAGTTTTTGGAACAGTCAATGTTTACTGACTGATTTGAAATTCTTACTTGTAAATAATGATGGGAGGTAGTCAGCTCAACTAGTGGTTAATTTGAAGAAAAAAAAAAAAAACAGAGAAACTAACTTGTATTACATGCTTACTATGGACCAGGTACTGTGTTTATTTCACATCTGCCTTGATGGTAGGTAATGATTAAGTTGAATTGAATTTTGAGTCTCTTGGGTCCAACACATAGTTTAGTAGATGTTAGCCTTCAAAAGTGTTTATTGAATGTTACTTCTCCTTATGTACCAGGAACAAGTAAGTTTTATTCCAGAAATGGAATGATTATTCAACATTAGACTGTATTAACCATGTCTTTTATTTTGTGTTCTGATACCCTGACATCTGGGGCCTTTCTTTCCCTGGAAGGACTAAACTGCTGTAGTTAGCCAATTGCTAGAGATATTAAACAACTCACCCATAAACGTGCTTTTCAAAACATGATTTTCAAAAGAACCAACCAATACAGAGCCCACAGGACAACACCTCATTTATTGGGTTCTCACACTGTAGACCTCTATCCCCTTATCCTAATAATTTCAGGACCAGGTACCAAACCACTATGGACAGTACCTGTGCCCCAGAGCCTGCTGAAATTATTCAGATTAATCAATTCTGAGCCAGTTTACCCTGCCTCACCTCTTCCTTCCTCAGAAGCCACAATAAAGCCTCTTGCTCAGTTTCCCCTTCTTCCCCTCTGACCAGCCCCAGTGTTTCCATGTGTGGCCCACCATGGCATGGTGTGTCCCCTCCTCTCGGGAACAGTGAGTAATAAGCTGTCTTTTCAATGCCAATCATTTCCAGATCTGTTAACCTTACTATATCTCAAATTTTCTGTTAATACACTATATTTTAAAACACAGACAATCAAAAAGCATTCAAGTGAATTAAACTGAAGTTTTCCGCACAGTTTATCTAGTGGCAACTAATGTGAAATAAGTGATAGCCTAATCTAAAAACACTTAGAAAATTCTAATTGACAGTCAAATATATACAGCAAGTAATCCTCATTGAACATTCATTTCTGATAAAATATTGGCTATATTTAGGAGTATATCAATGTATAGTAATATTGATAACAATATTAGCTCATAGTTTTCATTTACTGAACACTTTAACATATTAACTCTCAGAACAACCATATAAAGTACACAAAGGAATTTATATTATTCTCATTTTTATTGCTGGAGCTATACATTTTCAGTGCAATTAAATTATTCAACCATATACAGCTTTTGGAACAAAAATAGAACTTTTAAAATTTATTTTTGTAAAATAGCCAAAAATACTAAAAGGCAACCTATGGAATGGGAGAAGATATTTGCAAATGTCTTATCAGATTAAGGGCTAGTATCCAAAATCTATAAAGAGCTTATTAAACTCAACACCCAAAAAACAAGAAATCCAGTTAAAGAATGGGCAGAAGACAAGCACAGACATTTCTCCAAAGAAAACATACAAATGTCCAACAGACACATGAAAAAATGCTCACTACCACTCATCATCAGGGAAATACAAATCAAAACCACAATGAGCTACCACCTCATACCGGTCAGAATGGCTAAAATTAATAACTCAGGTAACAACAGATGTTGGTGAGGATGCAGAGAAAGGGGAACCCTCTTACACTACTGGTGGGAATGTAAACTGGTATAGCCACTCTGGAAAACAGTAGGGAGGTTCCTCAAAAAGTTAAAAATAGAGCTACCCTACGACCCATCAAGTGTACTATTAGGTATTTATCCAAAGGATACAAAGTGATTTGAAGGGGCACACGCACCCCAAAGCTTATAGCAGCAATGTCCACAATAGCCAAAATATGGAAAGAACCCAGATGTCCATCAATAGATGAATGGATAAAGATGTGGTATATATAGTGGAATATTACTCAGCCATCAAAAAGAATGAAATCTTGCCATTTGCAGCAATGTGGATGGAACTAAAGGGTATTATGCTCAGCGAAATGTCAGAGAAAGACAAATACCATATTATTTCACTCATATATGGATTTAAGAAACAAAACAGATGAACATAGGGGAAGGGAAGGAAAAATAAAATAAGATAAAATCAGAGAGGGAGGCAAACCATAAGAGACTCTTAACTCTAGAAAACAAACTGGGGGTTGTTGGAGGGGAGGTGGGTGGGTGAAGGGATAATTGGGTGATGACCATTGAGGAGGGCATTTGATGTAATGAGAACTGGGTGTTATATGCAACTGATTAATCACTAAATTCTACCCCTGAAATTAATAATACAGTATTTTTTAACTAAATTGAACTTAAATAAAAAATTTTTAATTTATTTTTGTTACTTTTTGGTTGCTACAATTGATTCATAAATATTACTTAAAAATATTAGGGGATACAGATAAGGAATAATAATGATAGTCACCTATACTTGGAAGCAATCATGTTAACATTTAAGCTACAGCCACACATATACAAGAAGTAAAAATTGTTCTTCACAAAAAAACATTCTGAATGTCTTTCTATGTTAACAAATATTTACAAGATAACTCTTAGTGGATACTTCATAATCCATTGTATGGATATACTCTTGATGGATTAGGTCCTTTCCAAGTTTTTGCAATAATTAACTTCCTCTTATGTCCATCTATGAACTTAGCTTATGTCTATGAGTCAGAAGATGCTATCAAGTTTGACCTCTTTTCTAATTCACTCTTTTATGTAATAGGACATTAATATTTCTTGTAGAATTTCCCTCATATAAAACTTGAGACTGACAATTTCCACAGGATTGTTGTGAGGCTGAACACATGTAATACTCATAAAAATGTGCTAATTTCCTTGACTAAATGTACATTTTATATCAACAGGTTTAAAACCTCAAAAAGGCTTTTGGACTCACTGGAAACTAAAAGAGCTCACCACAACAACCATACATGGTACTAAAAAAGCACCTTCAATATCTATAAAGGATAGGATTGAAAGGAGTCAGACACGTATAACAGCTGGTAAGTAAGTTTATTGTCAACTGCAGGATGAAATAGCCAAAATCAAGTATATTAAGTTATGGATTTATCATAATTTTCTAATAATTAATTCTTTGGAGGGTCTTAAAATGAGATTGGTGTTATAGTAGTTTGAATATTGCTTCACATTTTAGTTTTTCATTATGAAATGTTATGTGCTTAATTATGTCCTCCCATTTGCCTGTTGTATTTTTATATTTGCCTTCTATCCTACAATCTCATTAGTTCTAGTAGCCTTTTTATAGATTTCTTAGGATTTTCTGCATGGAAAATCATGTCATATGAGAATAAAGAGCATTTTACTTCTTCATTTCCAATCTACATGACTTTTGTTTCTTTTACATGCTTATGACTAGGACCTCTAAGAAAATGTTAACTAAAAGCAGTGAGAGTGGACATCCTTGCCTCATTCCTGACCTTAGAGGGGAAATGTTACGTTATTTGCCTTTAAATAGATTTGGACTGCCAGTTTTTATAGACGCCTTTTGTCAGGTTGAGGTAGTTTCATTCTCTTCTTGGCTTGCTGAGAATTTTTTTTTTTTTAATGCATGGATAGATGTAGAATCTTAACAAATGCTTTTTAGCATCTATTGAGATGAACCTATTTTTTTTTTTACTGTTTTAGTCTTTTAATACAGTGAATTACAGGGATCGATATTCAAATGTTAACCCAACCCTGCATCTCTGGGATAAATACCATTTGGCCATTGTGTATTAACTTATTCATGTACTACTGGATTTAATTTGATAAAATTTTGTTTTATTTTCCTGTACTATCCTGTCTCATTTTAGTAATAAGCATTATGTTCCCTCCTCTTCTCTTTTTAAAAAGAGTTAGTATAAAATTGGTATTTATTCTTCTTCCCATATATGGGAGAATTCATTAATGAAGCCATCAAGGCCTATAATTTTTTCTGTGGGAAAGTTCTTAACAAATTCAGTTTCTCTAATAGATGTAGGGCTATTCAGTTATCACTTCCTTCTTAAATGAACTTAGTTCTTTTCTGTGAGTTTTTATTTTATTCCTTTAAATATTTTTGAGTTTTTTTTTTTTCTGGGATACAATCCCTTACTTAGAAATATTTTGACCCATTTGAGCCTTGCTTTCAAGCTTCATCAGGTAGAACCAGCAGTCTTTTGTCTAGGTCTAACTTGCTTCCCCTGATAAGGCAATATCCTTCTCAGTATTCTACCCCTTGCTCTGTATCGAAGGTTTCCCATCTGACTGTCTAGAACATAAGCTTTGTGTGAGCCCCAAGCAGTGTTCTCCCTGCTCCTTGCTGTGGGTGGCTCTTTACCAACTTCAGGCATAGGGTCAAGGATAACGCTCTGAGGATCTTTAGAATGCTCTCTGTGTCCATCTGTCTCCTCATTATGCTGACCTATGAACTGTGGCTTGCCATCACCTTCCTGAATGCTAAATTTTACTTTCTCAACTCAGTGAGACTAGTGGATTCTGTTTGGATTCCCATTCCTTGCACTGCGGGGAGGAGACAATTGAAGGGCTCCTACATTTGTTTCTCTTTTCTTAGGGATTACTGACCTGTGCTGTCTATTGTCTAACACATAAAAACTATTTTTTCATATATTTTGTCCAAATTTTTAGTTGTTCAAGAAATAAGAGTAAATCCAGTCCTTGTCACTCCGTAATAGCTAGAAGTGGAAGCAATTATATATATTTTTAAAAGATTAAGAGAAGACTTAAAATATTCTCCTATATTTATCCTTCCTAGCACTTCTTTCCGTACTATAAATTTGAGTTCCTTGTGGTGTTATTTCCCTTCAGCCTGAGAAACTGCCTTTTGGCAGTTCTCATAGTTCAGTTTTTCTAGCAATGAATTTCCTTGTTTACTTATCTAAAATAGTGTTCATTTTGCCTCTATTTTTGAAGGATATTTTTCCTGGGTATAGAATTCTGGGTTCATTTTTCTTTTGCCTTTTAGCAAGATATTGGTCCATTGTGTTCTGGTTTCTCTTATTTACAATGAAAAGTCAGACATTATTATTATTTCACCATGTCTAGGGTCAGAAACTTCTCCTGTGAAGGGCCAAAGAGTCAATATTTTAGGTTTTGTTAGATACATATCATCTATTATTCTTTACAACTCTTTAAAAATATAAAATCCTTCTTAGGTTCCAAGTGATATGAAAAATAGGCCATGGACTGGATTGGACCTGCAGGCTGTAGTTTGTTGATTCCTACTTCTATTCAATGTGCCTTTTTTCTTCTAGCTACTGTTAAGATTTTTCTCTTTGTTCTTGGTGTTCAGAAATTTGTCCATGATGTGCTGACATACTTTTCTTTGTCTTCATTCTACTTGGCCTCATTAATTTTGTTAAACCTCTGATTTGATGTTTTTCACCATTTTTTGCCATTATATTTCAAATAAATTCTGTTCTATTTCTCTTCTCTGGGACTCCAACTTAGCATGTATTATATTACTTGTTGCCCACAGTTCACTGGAACTTTGTCAGTTTTTTTTCAATTTTTTTTGTCTCTAAGTTTTATAGATTTCATGTTTCCATTTATTTCATTTTAAGTTCACTGACTCTTCTATGGTCTATGATCTACTCTTAATCTCAATAAATGAATATTTCATTTCATATATTGTACCTTTCAGTTAAGAATTCCCTTTTGGTCCTTTTTTTCCTCTCTTTCAATTCGTACTCCTTTATTTCATTTTATTTTTTTTTTAAATTTCAGTATAGTTAATATACAGTGTTCTATTAGTGTTGGCATACAATGTTGTGATTCAACAATGTTGTACATTACTCAGTGTTTTTTAGTAGTTTCTATTTCTATTCTGAGATTCTCTTCCTTCATTATGGCTGTATTATCTTTTAAGTCCTTAAACATATTTAAAATAGTTGCTTTTAAGCTCTTGTCTGGTAATACCAACATTTGGATAACTATGAGATTGATTTCTATGACTATCTTTTTCTTGACTGAATCACAATTTCTTGTCTCTTTTCATGTCTAGTAAGTTTTTATGTAATCTTGGGATTTTGAATGAAACTTTTGAGGTTATTCTGAATTCTGTTAACTTCCACTAAAGGATGTTAATTTTTGTTCAAGTAAGTTACTTTGGCTGTTTCAAAGTCCAAATGTTATGTGTTCTGTGATGGTCAACCACTAAAATCTCCACTTAGAACTTTTAGCCATCCATCTATTCCTTTCCACCCATCCCTCTAGAGCTCCCTCTTCCCACCCTATGCATGAGTAATTCAGACACCAGCTAAGGGTTTGGAGAGAGCTTATAATATTCAGATTCTGGGGTTCCCCCTCTGCAGCCCCTTTTTTTTTTCTCATGTTCTCCAAATTTTTTTATTATGTTAATCACCATACATTACATCATTAGTTTTGGATGTAGTGTTCCATGATTCACTGTTTGTGCATAACACCCAGTGCTCCATTCAATACGTGCCCTCTTTAATACCCATCACCAGGCTAACCCATCCCCCCCCCAGAACCCTCAGTTTGTTTCTCAGAGTCCATAGTCTCTCATGGTTCATCTCCCCCTCCAATTTCCCCCCCCCTTCATTTTTCCATTCCTACTATCCTCTTTTTTTTTTTTAACATATAATGTATTATTTGTTTCAGAGGTACAGGTCTGTGATTCAACAGTCATTAGTTTTTGATGTACTGATCCATGATTCATTGTTTTCGTATAACACCCAGTGCTCCATGCAGTACGTGCTCTCCTTAATACCCATCACCAGGTTAACCTATCCCCCCACCCCCTCCCCTCTAAAACCCTCAGTTTGTTTCTCAGAGTCCATAATCTCTCATGGTTTGTCTCCCCCTCTGATTTCCCCCCCTTCATTTTTCCCTTCCTTCTCCTAATGTCCTCCATGCTATTCTTTATGTTCCACAAATAAGTGAAACCATATAATTGACTTTCTCTGCTTGACTTATTTCACTTAGCATAATTTCCTCCAGTCCCATCCATGTTGATGTAAAAGTTGGATATTCATCCTTTGGCTGAGTAATATTCCATTGTATACATGGACCACATCTTCTTTATCCATTCATCTGTTGAAGGGCATCTCGACTCTTTCCACAGTTTGGCTATTGTGGACATTGCTGCTATGAACATTGGGGAGCATATGGCCCTTTCTTTTCACTACATCTGTGTCTTTGGGGTAAATACCCAGGGGTGTAATTCCTGGGTCATAGGACAGCTCTATTTCTAATTTTTTGAGGCACCTCCACACTGTTTTGCAAAGTGGCTGTACCAACTTGCATTCCCACCAACAGTGTAAGAGGGTTTCCCTTTCTCCACAACCTCTCCAACATTTGTTATAAAAGTTATAAATTATTGAAAATATTTTTTAAAAACACAACCATTTGGAGGTACCAGAGAATGACCAAGAGCAGGTAGAAATTGGAGGGGAGCTGAGCCTTATAAGAGGGAACCTCTAGTGGATGCAATTTGTGTTCAGGCAGTTACAACTTTTTGGCTGATGGTACTAGTTAGTTATCATAGCATGTAAGTGGATGGAATTCAAACATAAAGTAGAAATATTAAGTAAAGCTTCTCGTTGGTTTCCCAACTGAACATCTCATTTCAGTGCAACTTGTGCTTTTCTTTATTTCCTCATTTTTAAATTTATTTAAATTTTAGTTAACATATAGAGCAATATTGTTTTCTGGACTAGAATTCAGTGATTCATCACTTACATAAAACACCCAGTGCTCATCACAAGTGCCCTCTTTAATACCCATCACCCATCTAGCCATCCCCCACCCACCTCTCTCCATCAATCTTCAGATTGTTCTCTATCATTAAGAGTCTCTTAAGGTTTGTTTTCCTCTCTCCTTTCTTTTCCCCCCCTTCCCATGTGTAATCCATTTTCTTTCTTAAATTCTACATATAAGTGAGATCATATGGTATTTGTCTTTCTCTGACTTATTTCACTTAGCATAATACACTCTACCTTCATCCACATCATTGCAAATGGCAAGATTTCATTCTTTTTGATGGCTGAGTAATATTCCTATATCCACATCTTCTTTATCCATTCATCAGTTGACAGACATTTGGGCTCTCTCCATAGTTTGGTTATTGTTGATAATGCTGCTATAAACATCAGGGTGCATGTACCCTTTCAAACCTTCAAATTTATATTTTTATATTCTTTGGATAAATACCTAGTAATGTAACTGCTGGATCATCAGGTAGTTCTGTATTTAACCATGTGAGGTTCTCCAGAGTGTCTGCACCAGTTTGCATTCCCTCTAACAGTACCCTCATCCTCATCAACACCTGTTGTTTCCTGACTTGTTAATTTTAGCCATTCTGACAGGTGTGAGGTGGTATCTCATTGAGGTTTTGATTTGTATTTCCCTGATGATAAATGATGTTGAGCATCTTTCCATGTGTTTGTAAACCATCTGAATGTTTTCTCTGGAAAACGTCTTCAGCTTCTGCCAGTGGGGATGTGGATCTCTCAGGACCTCCTCCTGTGTACTTTCCCTTCATGTGATAGAGTATTATCAAAGACTTTTACAAATTTGGTTTTATTTCATAGGCTTTAGATATAATACCAGTTTATAAAACTGTGTTCTGGTGCTGATGCATATTTTCCTATTTATGTTTCATAGTTATTTAACTGAGGGTTGGGAGATAGACTAAAGTAGCTGTGTTTATCCCACCACCTAGGTAAGTCTCCTCGTAGATGTATTTTTATTATTATTTTTTATGCAAGCATGCAGAACAGTAAAGAACATTTCCCACATGTAACAAATATTTGTATTTTGCCATATTTGCCTTACAAGCCTTTTATTTAGAGGTTTTTTTGGTACCATTTGTAAATCTGTCTCCCCCTCTCCAAAGGTAATGACTATACTGAAATTTGTGGTCATCCATTCTGTCTATAATATGTAATATTGTTTTTATGTTCTTTACATAAACAAAATACATGAAACCATTTTACATCTCAAAATTCAACAATAATCAACATTCAATAATTTAAAATAATCAATAGGTATTAGCCAATTTTTTTTGACCAATATTTTGACCATCAAAACATAGTCAAATTACTCTATAGACAGTCAGGAAAGTTTTTTCTCTTCTCCTAGGAAATACTGTTTATTGAGCTTTTATTTCAATAATGTTTATTCCAAACATCCCTTATTTATATGTTGCTTCATGATAATCCTTAGTTTTTCAGAAGTTATTATTTCAGTATCCATTTATTGCAATCTAATATGAAGATTCTAGGTGGTGAATTACAATGCTTGAAAGAGCTTTTATACTGTATTTCTAATGATAATTTTCATTTGAAATAAACACAAATGTATTTGATTCAAAAACACTTGATTTTAATAATAGAAAATCTTGATAAAATGTATGATATATTTTATTTACCCCTAAATATTTGAAAAATACTTTTCATATTTGATTCTAAACCATGACTAGATTTTTCTGTTTCTGGATGAGATCTTCTAAGTCTGGGAGGGCAGATTAGGGGTTTAATGAGTGTTTCCTTTCATATTCTTCTCAATTTAAATTTAATAATTTATCTTAAACTTGTTTAAGTCTTTAATTTGAAGTGTGTACTTCATAACATGTGTTAACTTTTTAGAGCCTTATTAGTAATATTCTTATGTGGCAGTTCACTTTTATTATCCCTTATAAAGTAAGCAAACTGAAGCATAAGAAATTAAATAATAACTTACCCAAGGTCACATAACTGATAAGTAGTGGAATATGAATTCATACCCAGAAAATTCTGGCCTTAGAGTCCGAACTCATAGCCTACTCACATGCTTCCTCTTAGTCACTTAATTTTACAAGCTTGTAAGTCCATTAAGGCTTAAAACTGTCATCATAGGATAAGAGCTGTAACTTATAAAGAGTGGCCATAGCCTTAATCCTTCATTCATGACTAATGTGAATGAGTTTTTAGATCCTTTCCTGGGATCAAATTTTAATACATGAGAAGGAAAGAGGGAGAGATATTAGTAGAAGGGTCAGAAAAAGAGCAGAGTAGGGAGAAAATTCACTTATTTCCAAATTTTATATATGGATTCCTCTAGAAATAGCAGTGGTTTGGGGAATTGGAAACCCACATTCTGGGGCCAAAGTAGTCCAGAAGTACAATGACTGCAAAGGTTGGAATTTCTAATCCTCTGAAAGTAACTGAGCCTCCACTGGGAAAGCACAGATCTATGCACCAGTGTTTTTGGCAGGGGAACTAAAAGGGCGGTTGTACCATTTCAAAAAGTCAAGAAATGCTTAAAGAGGGTTTGGGGTTGTTTTTTTGTTTGTTTGTTTGCTTTTTACAAAGTAGTTTTTTTCTGTAAATTTCTACTTAGATTGTGACTTTTAGGAAATCTATGTGTTTATTTGAACTTTGAAGCTCTTTTATATTTTTCTAGGGCCCTAGCCTACCTTTAAAGGTATCTTGTTGAGTTTTTATATTAGTTAGTGGTCAATGAGTACCTCTCCTCCACATAGTATTTCAGAGATCCAGGCTATTTCTGCCCTCTGGGGTCACCAGCCTATAGAACTGCATAGTCATTAGAATTAATCTGCTCCAGGAGAATATAAGAGAAGTATTAAAAGTCTTGGCTAAAGTTATAAATTTCCAGTTATAAAATGAATACCTCATGGGAATGTAATGTACAACATAATGATTTAGTTAATAATACTGTGGGCAATAATAAAATTTGAGTATCAAAGAAAATTTTGGAGAAATTGCTTCTATCACCATGATCTTGACAGGTTTTCAATACTTAAAGACTGCCTAATAAGTCAGTGGTGATATTAACAAGTGTGATTTTTTTGGTATCATATAAAGAAACATGTCAGTATTTAGAAGATCTGCATAATTCACTGAACCAGTATTTTTCAAATGATCAGTACATTGTATTTTTAAAAATAATACATGGATTTTAAAAACGTGGTTTTAGATCCCACATTGCAACCTACCATTAAGAAGTTACAACTTGTCAAGTTTTGGTGTAGTATCAAAGAATATTCGCAATTATATGAAAAGGCGATTCAAATACTCATTTTTCCAATTATATGTGTGATACCAGATTTTCTTCATATACATCAATATACAAATATAATCTTAAAAAATGTATTACAAAGAACAAATTCAGAAGTAAATATTGGAATCATGCTGTCTTCTACTACGGCAGATGTTAAAGAGATTTTTAAAATGTGAAACAATGTTACTCTTCTCAAAACTTTTCTTGAAAATAGTTATCTTTTTCTAAGAAAAATACAAGGTGTGGTATATGCACATACATACACAATGGAATATTACTAAGCTATAAAAAAGAATGAAATTTTGCCGTTTGCAATGACATGGATGGAGTTAGAGATATAATGCTAAGGGAAAAGTCAGTTAGAGAAAGACAAGTACCATATGATTTCACTCATATGTGGAATTTAAGAAACAAGACAAACAAGCAAAGGGGGAAAGAAAGGAGAGAAGCAAACCAAGAAACAGACTCTTAAGTATAGAGAACAAACTGATGGTTACCAGAGGAGAGGTGGGTGGGGGGATGGGTGAAATAGGTGATGGGGATTAAGGAGGGCACTTGTGATGAGCACCAGCTGATATATTGAAGTGATGAATCACTCTTTTGTGTACCTGACACTAATACTACATTAACTAACTGGAATTTAAATAAAAACTTAAAAAAAGAAAATAGTTTTCCAAAAAGATGCTATTTAACATGAAATGAGTTTATTACTATTATTTTTAATGAACTAATGTTCAAGATTTCTCAGTTTTAATTTCTATTATAGGAAATACTAATAGATACAAAATCCATATAAACAAAAGTCCTTTGGTGTCTTCAGTTATTCTTAAGAGTATAAAAGAGCCCTGACACCAAAAAGTTTGAGGGCTACTGCCCTACAGGAAATCACTGTGAAGGTGCTTGCTCCATGGCATTTGAAAGCTACCATACCTTGCTTGTAGGTTTACAGTTTCTGTGTTACTTATCCCCGAGCTGGACTCAGTAATCACTATGGAGAATCCCCTAAACATAAGACTCAGATAATTTATTTACTAGGCCATAAGTATGTTTTGATTTGGAAACTTTTCTGCAGTTACTAATGTTTCTTCAGCACTGACGTATTTAACTTGCACATTAAAGACTTGAATTCCTTGATCATGTTATATAACCTTTCTGGGCCTTATGTTGCCACCTGAAAAAAACTGATGTAATTAGTTTAGATTATTTCTATATTCCCCTTCTCTAACTTTTTATTATGCTATTACTTCTATTCTTAGATGCTGAATAATCTTTCCAAGTGGTTGTTGACTGTTGAGGTGGAATTAGCAATAGAGACTGGTGGATTAGATTTATTATTTTAGAACTCTTCCCTGTCTATATTTGTGTGCATGTGTGTGTGTGTATGTGCATGTATCTTGTGTGTATGTCTTGTGTGTGTATATATATATATATTTATTTGTGTGCTAGAGGAATGCTAAGATAGGTCAAGAGCAGAACTGGGGTAAAACATGAGTGTATGTATATATGCATGTGTGCATATATATGACTTTCAAGAAATAAAATAACCTATGCTTCATGTATAATGCTGTCTCAGAATTGCTTCTTCTAATCCAAAACATATTTAAACCATAATTTCTCCTTGACATTTGAGATGTTTATTGTCATATGGGCTTAACTTTTCTCCAAAGTTTTAAACTGAAAAAAATGTTCTGTTTTTGTTTTTAATGAAATAGACAGCAGATAGTTAAAATTTGCCTTCCAAACCAAATGGCATATCTCCCTTTTTAGGACTGGAATGTAAGCAGTTATAGAATTTCAGTATCTGGAATGACTCAGGATTTACAAGCCAGCTCCCCTTAACCAGTGTATTGTTAGATTATTTACAAGACTAAAGTTTAATGTTCATTTCTCTTATTGTCGTACAACACCATATAACCTTTTAAACTCAGATGAAGATCATTTTTGAAAAACTATTTTTATACCCCTCTCCTAGTTTTTAAACCCTTTTTCTCTTTATCTGAACTTGAAGGTTAAAAAGTTAAAGTACTTCATCATTTTTTATAAACTGTAGTTTAAACTACATGCAGTAAAAAATCCTTATATTCAGTTAACATGTAACTTTTAAGTACCTATGTGTATATCATTATACTTAGTGCTGGCCGTGATACGAAATAGAAAAGAAACATAGTGTACTAGTAACTAGTTACTCCATACACAAGTACTAGTTGATATTTAGCAAGTGATACATGTTCCAGAAATAGTAATAGCCCAGTGAACAATAGCCCAGTAGTTACTTGAATTTTAATTTGTACCTCTGTCAATTTGCTACCTCTTCACTGTCAGCAGTGCTTAGGGACAATAAAAAAAAAGAACCCTTAAAACTTGAAAATAAAGTAGCTTTCTGAGAGTTAAGCCAGTAAAATCTTAACATTGTGCTTTTCATTATACAATATTGAAAGAAAACCAAGGAATTTGCATGGCTAAAGAGAAAGGAAACCCCAAAGCACTAAAATGGCCAGAGATATAAACTCTCAATGTGGTAGTAATTTAATAACTTGTATTATTGTATTGTCATTGTATTTTATACTATGTGGAGAAAGACTATATGAACAAAAGTGGGATAAATAACATGTGGCACAAAATAGGTGTTGCCTGAAGAATCAGAAACCCGCAGTGTTTTTACAGAACTATCCAGATTTGATGATTGTCAATTACATCTTTATAATAATTTGGATAATATATCTTTCAAAACCATCTCACCTCCCTTTGCTTTGATGCCATGTTTACCAAGCAACTTTCTAATTACTAATTTAGCTTTTAAGATAATCTTCCATGGTCTGCCACAAGGTGACTGGCAGATACTTGGTTTGTTGATTGCTGGTTGTGGTCAGAGGTGCTGGATAGCATGAAAAAAAAAGTGGGTTCTCATTGTATTATGAAATGCATTAACATTCTTTATTGAGTGACATGAAAAAGCCATGCAAAGGTGAAGTAAGTAACAAGGATTTGAATTCTTCTGAGAGATTTAGTCACCAGTTTGAACAAAATAAGGTGGTATGTTTCTATGCATTTGTAACAATTACATTTGTATCTTGCTTAAATATTGGAATCATGCTTTGTAGTGAGGTATGCTCATTATTCTGTCACTGAATTGGAATTGGTTTAACCATTTATTTAGTGACTAATTACTGAGTGCTTACTCTATGCCAGAGACTTTCGAAGGTGCTTGGGATACATTAAGTGAACAAAACAGGTAAGATCCCTTTCCTTATAAAACTTCTGGGTTGGTGAGGAGAGGCAGACAATGGGACAAACACAGTGTACTAAGGAAACTATAAAGTTTGTGTTGAGCAGTGAGAAGATGGGATAGGTGAGGTGGAGCCAATTGTTTAACAGCTTTGAATGATATTTTAAAGGATTTAAATCTAGTAGGCAATAAAGAACCAACATAGATTCTTCAGCTTGCAACTGACACAATCAAAGTAGTATTTTAGGAAGATTAGGAATTAAATAGCATCTGAGATGGGGAAGAACTTGAGACAGAAGAAGGATTCAGGAACTATTGCTAAACTCTAGACATGAGGTCATGAGGTTGTAGAAGGACCAAGAAAGGGATACATCTAAAGATGTTGAAAAAGAAGCTGCCTAGATTTTGGTGAAGTAGAGACAAGAATAAAATCTGACTAAATTTTGAATGTAAATATTAGAGAGAATCTTTATCTACTTCAGTGCACTGTTGGTTGTAGTATATATTTGGAAAAAGGCTTCTGAAAATCAGTTTTTCAATTTGCGTTTTTACAGGATTTTTTTTTTTGGTCTAATAATTTTATTTCCTGTAATCATCTTAAGAAAATAATCAGGGGTGCATGGGTGGCTCAGTCAGCTAAGTGTCTGCCTTCTGCTCAGGTCATGGTCCCAGAGTCCTGGGATTGAGTCCCGCATCTGGCTCTCTGCTCCGCGGGGAGTCTGCTTCTCCCTCTCCCTCCACTCCTCCTCCACCCCTGCTCGTGCTTGCTCTCTCTCTCTCACTCCATTTCTCTCAAATAAAGTCTTTAAAAGAAGAGAATAATCAGAAATATAAAGTATATACCAAAAAATTCATATTTATGTTAGTGAAAAGTTTGAAACAACCAAAATAACAAACAATAGATCAATTAAATAAGGAAGAGTGAAATAGAGGTCTTCTCATCTATCTAGCCTGTCAGATCCATAAATCGGTTGATTAATAGAAAATTTTTCTTAAATTGATATATGCATGCCTTCGATATTTTTTTTTACTTCAGACATAAGGATGTGCGTTCATTTATCAGATTTTATGTGGGGCTATGAACTCTGAGTATGATTCTAATAATTATCATGCTCACTAAATATTGCCTACAGTGTACAGGTCGAGTTTCTTTAAAATGGATTGAGAATTCAATGATAATCTGCCAAGGAATCTAAGTCCATAATTCTGGATTGTTATTATTTTTCCCTATTGTCTTGCCCATACCTAATTTAACATCTAAGTTTTTAATCACTCACCTTTTCCATTACCACTCCATAGGCCACTCTAAAAACTTTGATTTCTGTCCTGAGTAATATGGGAAACAATTACAGCTTTGAACAGAGGAATTGCATGATCTGAAATACAACTTAACAGAATCACTGTGGCTGCTCTGTTTGAGAAAGGACTATGGTGTACATGGGGGCACCCTTTGCACACTTTATACCCCATAATTGTCTGAATGCAAAAACAATTGTAGCTCTCTTTCTAGTGTTTGCATTTCCTTTTAGCCTCAACTCTGAATAGCAAAACTATAGAGGCATCTAGGAAAACCAGGGATCCAAGAAGCACTGTAGACTTTGAAATCATATTGGAAAATATGGAATTAAGATGGGAAGCAACCTAAGGCTTTTCAGAGTGTTTAAGGAAGAAACAAAGACAAAGAACCAGGTATAGTTCCTAAAGGGATTTCCTTTCCCACACCCACCCCCACCCCCCATTTAGCTAATTGGTTCTCAAATGCATAGGTACCTAAGAATATCCCGGGGAGCTTTAAAAATATCATTGCCTGTGCCCCTTCCCAGATACACTGATGCAATTGGCCTGGGCTGGGGCCTAGGCCTCATTTTCTAAAAAAAAAAAAATCCCAGGTGATTCCAGTATGCATCTGGTATTAAAATCAATTGTTTTTCAAGTCTTTTTAAGTCTTCTTATCCTCACATGGTCTTGTGCAACTTGTAGTTGACTGCCTCTACCATCTAGAATAAAATTCTCTATGGCTTAAGAAAATTTCAACTGGTATATATGGTCTTATTCTCTTGAGGTAGGGAAGTGGAGGGGAGGATTATCTTCAGGTTGGGTCTGAAGGCTGGGTCATTTCCTTCATACAGAGGCAGAGTGATACTGTTAGTTTTCCAACTATATTAGGAGTTCTAAGGAGGCACAACTCAAGCTAATTGGCAGTCTAGACTGTGGTTCCAACCTTTTCTCAATTACCCTTGTGAGTTATCCCTCAGGGAAGTATCAAGAATGTTGCCACAGAGAATATACCTATTTTTCTCTGCTGAATGGGCTCACCAAGGAAAGCCATAAATTACTCTTATTAGGCCCTAAAGAATCCTGTCTTGTGGCAGTGACCTTAAAAACATCCCACTTATTATTTGTGTTAGGCAGCCTTTAAGATGGCATCGATGATCCCTGCTTTTTGGTATTTAGGCCTTTGTGTAATTTCCTTACCTTGTATAGGCAGAAGTAATGGGCTATCACTCTCAAGATTATGTTCTAAAAATACTGTGGCTTTCATTTTGGGCATTCTCTCTGGTTCCTTGCTCTGTAGGAAATAAACTGCCATGTTTTCTTTTATTTTTTTTAATTTTATTATGTTATGTTAGTCACCATACATTACATCATTAGTTTTTGATGTAGTGTTCCATGATTCATTGTTTGTGTATAACACCCAGTGCTCCATGCAGTATGTGCCCTCCTTAATACCCTTCACCGGGCTAACCCATCCCCCCACCCCGTCCCCTCTAAAACCCTCAGTTTGTTTCTCAGAGTCCATAGTCTCTCATGGTTCCTCTCCCCCTCCGATTCCCCCCCCTTCATTTTTCCCTTCCTACTGCATTATACGCAAACAATGAATCATGGACCACTACATCTAAAACTAATGATGTATTGTATGGTGACTAACATAACATAATAAAATAAATTAAAAAAGCTATAAGACTGATAAACTAAAATCAAATGTATTTCTATACAGCAGTGATGAACAAACCAAAAATGAAGTTTAAAAAAAACGTTATTTACAATAACATCAAAAAGAATAAAATACTTAGGAATAAATTTAACAAAAGAAGTACGACACTCATACTCTGAAACTACAAAACATTGTTAAAAGAAATTAAAGAATATCTCAATCAATGGAAAGACGTACCATGCTCATGGATTGGAAGACTTACTGTTAAGGTGGAAAGTGAATTTTCTTAACAAACCAAAGTTAGAGGATGAATGGGAGCATGTGTGGGCCTGAAGGAACATCAATCTCATTGAAAGCAGCAGCTTTGTTGAATAAATGTAGAAGCAGAACAGAGTAACCTGACAACAATGCTGAAACAGTATGTTTTAATGAACTTTCTCATAATAAGATACACATGAAGAACTCATAGAGACCAATTAAGAGATATTCTCTAAAAACTGTTTTAGAGTGATCATAGAAATGGTCACAGCTAATAATCATCTGGTACCCACAAGTCAGTTGCAGTGGCCCGCGTCCGTTCTGCTAGATCAGTGACATTCTAATTGACCAGTTACCACTCATACCAGTCATTAAATATTTTTAATATCATTCCTATTCATAGTGAACTTTAGATAAAGTTTTGGTTTTCTTTAGCCATATGTCATCTGTGTGTAAAGTTGGGTAATGAAAGGTACGGATCTCCTATGTCTTATTCCTGCCCAAATATATGGCAGTAGGGTAGTGGTGTGAATAAAGCTGCATGATAAACCTTGTACATCTTTCTGATGTATCACTTTTGCTTATTGGTGTGAATTTTATATTTGAGCAAACACAAATGTATTATGGAATAAAATACGAAACTCACATGAGTTTTAAGAGAAAAAAGATTTTCAAGAAATTTTGTGTGCCACCTTTGCATTATTCCTTTAACTCTCATTCTCTACTTCTCTACCATTATTGTTATTTCAGTAGACGATTTTGAGAGACACTGATTTAGTGCATTTGTGGTTACAGAATCACTTTCACTACAGTTGGTCTTGTAGTCCATCTGTATGTTCTTTGTAGCTCTAGAGAACCAGAGGAGCAAACTCTAAGAGATAGAAACTAAGAATTTATCTCCAGCATCTCTTCTCTTTTATCATTAAATTGATTAATAGCCAACTCAAAGGCTGATAATTTATACTATGCCTTTTTTTACATAAAAATGTCTTAGTTCACTAATTGCATTGAAAATATTTTTTTATTTCTTCTTTTCTTAACAGTTCATATTCTTTCATTTAATTTTTTCCTTCCTTGTTGTTGGAAACCTATGCATTTAACCAATTTCCCCTCTCAAAGAACATTTTAGAAAAGGTTACTCTATTTATATGGACATTTTGCTTACTGCTCCCCATTTGTAAATAAAGAGATACATGTAAGAGTAGAATAGGAAACAGGATCAGAAATCACATTAGTTCTTTCCTTCTCTTGAGTCAAATCATCACAGTATGGACTAATTATTGTGTATGAAGTGAATTAAAAATGAAGTAAGATTAGTCTCAGTCTGAATTTTCTTTAATATTCAAACATTAAATGAATTCATATAAAAATTGATTATGGATAGACACTCTGCTAAACACCAAGGAAACAAATATGAGAACCATAGTTTCTCCTCTGCCCTTGATATTTTCACAAGACTCCAGCCATAGAAGCCTGATCTAGGAACCTAGCCTAGCAAGTCCCGTGAATCAGAGAACAGTTCAGAATCTCATTCATAGCATATCCCAGAGTATATCTGAGGAAGGGCAATTCTTTCTAGCTTCCTGCCACTTGGACATATAAGTGAGTCACAAGAAGATCAAATATTGACTTAGCCTTTTTATGTAACTTTTGCCTCTAAATGTATTAGTGGATAATACTTACATAAAACAAATATTTTGAAATTAAAACTGCAATGATTAGCATTCCAATAGTTTAATTTAGATAAATGTTGGACTCCGATTGATGAGCACATAAAGTTCTACCAAATCTGCCAATTGAAGAATTATGAAGTGGAATTTATCTTTCTGATAAGCCTATTGTCTATAGCCTCACCTCAAGCCTTCATGACATTCAGGTCCTCAAATCTGTAACTATATATTCTATTTTGGGCATTGTGCTCTTGCCATCTAACAGGAAAACAACTTTCCATGTGGCAGTATTTTGAATGGCAGAAATTTCTAGACATTAGAAAAATTATTCTAAATATGCATATTTTAAAAGTATGGCACTTTTCTACTCATGAACTCAAGTATATTCTAGCTTTAAAATCCTTTAAGTTCTTGTATCTGTAGTGATTTTACTTATACGATCCAATTTAACTGACAAGAATATGTGGCAAAACATATTTTACATTTTTGTATTGTTCCCTGTGCGACATCCAATGTAAGAATTGCTGCAGGCTGTCTTTTTTGTCTGCCATCCAGAATTTGCTGGCCCAAGTGCTGTGTACTAGACTTGGTATTGGTCATGAGGGGGAGGGGGAACTTGCCGTTGAGCCAGACAGTTTTGTTATTGCTTTAGAATTAAAAGCATATGAAACAGATACAGCTTATTAAGGTTGTTTTTTTTATAAATAACATAAACTTAAATAACAAAACAATAAAGTTCAAATACAACTTAAAATAGAGTTTAATGCTGTAACCACAGAAAAAAAGCATGATTATTTGCGGGAAGAACATTATGAAAAGTCATATTCCCAAATATGAATTATACAAAAGATAGATTATGTTACTTGAAAAAAACTTAAAGATTTCTCAATTTTACTTTTAGGGATTATAAGATGTTATTTTGTGGCAAGTGAGATGAAGTATAGTATTATCATCATTATTGCTATTTTATATACAAGATTTTTGAAAACATCCTTTTAGCAATACCCTTTCAGTTTGAGCAGTATTAGGAATTTTCTTCTTGTTAATAGGTATAAGCATTTTCTAATATTATGCTTTTATAAAACTACCTATTTGATTCCACTCAATAGAATTTTTGAGAATATTCTTTCTTTTCTGATTAGAATTTAAGTGGATTTTAATTTTTCACTAAAAATCCTTTCAAATACTGCCCATCTTCCATAGTTAGTATTGGCTTGATTATCTGACAAATCATTCCAGCAGCCTTTAGGTCTGACATATCTTATATAACATCATCTGCATTATTATTATTATAGCAGCCATTTTATAAGCAGATAGGAATATTTAAATAATCATTATCAGATAATCAAATCTAACATACTCTTAAGGGTAAATTAATTTAAGAAAAAACATTACTATTACTAACATCATGATTGTACAACCAGTTTTACAATTTTTTACAACTTTTAGTTACTAAATCTGATTTTTGTGCATATTTTTCAAATCTTTCTTTAATGCAGTCTCTTAAAATAAACATACATGCACAAGTCCAGCTTGATCAGTTTTTCAGTAGTTTTCCAGCCTTTCTTGGTTACTTAAAAAAAAAAAAAAAAGAAGAGAAGAGAAGAGAAAAAGAAAGAAAACAGTCCACTTAAAGAAATCTCCCTGCTGGAACTGGTTTCTTATATACCATATATGATTATGTTATTGCCATGGGAAGAAAGTGGGCTGTTTTTTGTTCTTTCTTTGTTTTTTTCCCCCTTACAGGAACCCCCTTTTGATTTAAAGCAACAAACATTTCTCCTCCGCTGTGTGTCCATTTAGCTGATGCATATGTGTTGTAATGGTTTTCCAGAATTAATTCTTTGAAGTTGCAATCTTCATTGCATTCTTTCTGTTAAAACAACAAACAATATTATCCAAATGATTTTTAGAGGGACTCAAAGAGTAAGCAGTAATATTCAGTAAAATTAAAACACATATGACCTTTTCTTTTTTTGAGTGGGCCTTATGCAGTTTGTTAGATATGTTAGCATATTTGCAAAAAAAATAGCCATCTTAAAAATTTTTTAAAAGATAAAATGATACATATTTAGTTATGCAACATATTTTCAAACGTCTAACTTTTTGGCCATCAGTTGCTACTATTCTTTAGTATTAGGAGCTATTTCACTCTAAGTAGCAGCTCTCATATTACCATGCCCAAGTCACTCATTCCCTAACTGCTGAGATTTGATATGATTAGCAGAGCATCTACCTCTCTCAGTGGAAGGACATATTTCACAACTTTTCTTCATTTACTACTACATTGCCTGCAATTGTGATAGAAAATTAAGTTTATTTGTTCATCCATCCAACTATTCATTCATTTGGTCATTCATTCGGTTAAACCTTTATTATTATGTAATTAGCCTGTGCCAGGTATCGTGCTGGGCTGTAGGAAAGTCGATTATATTTTTTTATGGTGGGATGAACTGTTACATATTTCACATTGTAATAAAGTGGGAACAACACGAATGCTTAGAGTTTAAAGCCCATGATTGTGAGATTGATGTTGGTAAACAAACATCTGAATTTTTTTCCCAAGAATTTTCAGGTCAGCAATGTACAGATTGGGTGAAATTTAACAAAAAGAGCTTTAATACTCTCAGAGGGAAATTTTAGATTTTAAGTATCTAAAATGCATATGGAATTTCAGAGCTGGCAGTATCCTCAAAGGTTATTTAATCCAACTCATTTTGTATGTGACAATACCCAAGCCCAGAGAGCTTAAGCAATTTGTCCGAGGTCCTGCAGAAAACATTTTTCTCAATGCTTGAATATAAAGTGTTTTAATGAAATCATTAAATTATATAATTGGAAAGAAATTAGTTTCATCTTTACTTTTCAGAAAGGCAAGATGTTTTGGGGCGCCTGGGTGGCTTGGTTGGTTAAGTATCAGACTCTTGGTTTAGGCTCAGGGTCATGGTCATGATCTTAGGGTTGTGGGATCAGGCCCACATTGGGCTCTGTGCTGGGTGAGGAGCCTATGCTTGGGATTCTCTCTCTCTCTCTCCCTCCCTCCCTCTCCCTCTGCCTCTCCCCTACCTCCTCCCTCTCTCTCTCTCTTTTTCTCTTTCTGTCCCCCTCCAAAAAAAAAAAAGGCAAGATGTTTTGACAAAAAGAAGTTCAAAAAATTATCAATACCTTTGCATAGAGTTTCCCTTCCTTATTCATTGCAAGATAGTATTCACTTTCGACCCCTTTGATTGCCACAATTCCAACTGCCACTGTCCTGATTTCCATGATATCTGTAAGAAATCACAGAAAGATAAGTCAGTTATTCAATTAGCTTTGCAGATTATCCAAGAATGACCATTAGTTCTTATTTTTTTAATTGGAAGTTATTAAAAATTTATTAATGTGATTATTTACTCAGCCTGAGACCACCTCCACCCACAACACACATACAAACACCAGAGTAGACCTTACTAAATATGGAAAGTGCAAACTATTGATTTTTTTAATAGAAAAAGATACCTGGATTCAAAGAAATAGGTATTTGAATTTAGCTTTTTCTTCCCTAGAATTACATTTCTAATTTACTATAATAATCATCATCATGATGGCAGCTAATGTTTATTGATCTCATACCACATTCTAAGAATTATTCCAAGGCTCCTATGTATTAACTCATCTACTTATCACCAAGGCTATGAAGCAGGTACCCTAATTATTCCCATTTTACAGATCAAGAAGCCCCCACACAGAGAAGTTTATTTTGCCCAAACTCTCTCAGCTGGTAAATGGCAGAAGTGAAATTTGAACCCAGACAGTCTGGCTCGTAATTATTATATAATACTATGAAAATATGTAATAAGATAATATCTTTACTTTTTTCTTAAACTTAATCTTAAAAATTATTGCTAACAGAAAATCTCTCAAATTTACTGAAATTGAATAAAATTCATTTCAAGCAATTTTAAATGATGGTAACAGAACCTACTGCCTTAAAAAAGATTAAATATTTTAAACTGATAGTGAGTTTTTTGATATATGAAAAGACAATTTAAAACCAAATTATGGGGGCAACTGGGTGGCTCTGTCGGTTAAGCATCCAACTCTTGGTTTCTGCTCAGGTCATGGTCTCATGAGTCGTGGGATGGAAACCCTAGTCAGGCTCCACACTCAGTGTGGAGTCTGCTTTAGATTCTCTGTCTCTACCCCTCCCCCAACTCACACTCATGCATATGCTCTCTCTCAAATAAATAAATAAAATCTTTAAAAAAATTTTTAAATAAAACCAAATTTGAATCCTTTCATATGATATTTTATAACTTTATACCTTTCTAATTTTTAATCTTTGTTGAAATTGTTTTTACAAAACAGTTACCACAAGAATGTTAACCTATTATTTTCTTTTATTATATATCTTTTCCTTAAGTGCTATATTTTAATGACATACAAATACAGTAAAATCTCAAGAAAATTTTAAAAACAATGTAGTAATTAAGTTTAGTGAACCTTTTTAAATAACTGCTAATAATTATACTTGCAACATGAAGGTGCAGCCATGAGACATTTCCTTTCCTGTGCCGAACATAATGCGAAGAAAATTCCAAGTGAAAATTATCTGCATAAAATCAAGTCTCCAAAAGCTGTTTTCCAAAATATTAACTGAATTAAAGAAAATCTGATTTTTCATTCCATGCCTTTGCTTCATCCTCTTATTCATTCAAAAAGCTTTAGTTTTCCTATCTGGAGAATAAAATTGATACCCATTTCATCAGGATTAATGCAGCCTAGCTGATTTTTGTCATCTGTTTCACATATATGCTGCATATAGAGGCCATTTTCCCAGTATACAATGCTTAGCACTAGCCATAGGTCATCCAGTTGAGAGTTCTAGAGCTGCTCATAGAAACTGGGGTCTATGAAGGAAATGTAAAGGAATGAATATTAATATTTTGAAATATTGTCAGAATGTGTAGAACTCTAATGTAATTTGGGGACATAAATTAAGGAAAACAGCCCTGATTTCTGAACTTCAGAAGTTAAATTTGAATATAAATAGCAAACACATTTTAATTAAAAGAAAAGAAAAGAAAACCTTTGATTCTATTTGTATTTGAAGAATGTGGAACATTAAAATTAGTTTTAATCATGAAAATATTTTGTATTCAATTTTAATAAATTATGTATGATTTATAAGATTATTTCATTCTAAAATTCAGACCAACAAATCATTTGGTTTTAAATAGCACACTTTCTATTCCCTTTCTTAGAGTCAATAGGAAAAATTGCTTTCTTTTTGTAGTCAATATGTAAACAGTGACTTATGGATTGAATTATTAGGTGTCATTAAAAATTCAATCAACTATTTCACTAAATACCCTGATTTTACTAAAAGGCAGATGAAAAGTAGTCAAAGACCTCATTTATAACAACTACTGGCATCAGCAAATGAAACAATCTTAATTCTCAAGATTTTGGTCACAACTAAGCTATGTCTTTATAAGTAGTTGATAATAGCAATGATATGATTGAGAAGCTACTGGATGAAATATATTGCCATTGGGCGCCTGGGTGGCTCAGTTGGTTAAGCGACTGCCTTCGGCTCAGGTCATGATCCTGGAGTCCCGGGATCAAGTCCCACATCAGGCTCCCTGCTCGGCAGGGTGTCTGCTTCTCCCTCTGACCCTCTTCCCTCTCATGCTCTCTATCTCTCATTCTCTCTCTCTCTCTCAAATAAATAAATAAGATCTTTAAAAAAAATTGCTATTATCTTTCAATATTTAATGACTCTAGGGAGTCATAATAATAAGCAAATACAAAATGAAAAACAATGATAAAGAGAACTGAGGAACTATCTATCCACATCAAACCAAAGAATTCTCATTTCCACAGTACATTCATAGAGTTCAGTGATTCTACTTTTATCAATAGAGGAAGGTAATAAGTGCAAATAATAATTATGCTTCAATACATGTCTTAATATCATTCCCACTAGCAAAATTTAAGCCCTGCATACAATCATAGTCAAACCAGAGCATTCTAACTTTCTACATCTTTTGAAGACCTCTCAATATGGTGATCAGAGCTTGATAACGATGAAATTCTAGGACGTGGTTGTAGACAGTAGATTAAAGAGGGAAGCAGCGGCAGGGGAGCGCATGCGAGGATACTTCAAGTGTCACCTACAGATATTCCTCTTTAACACTGGGTGTTCCCAGTGTTCAGAGTGTTCTATGTAAATATTAAGTATTTAAAAGGTAAAACACATTATCACCATATTTTTAAAAGTCTGATATTTTCTGAAAAAATAAAAAATAAAAAAAAATAAAAGTCTGATATTTTCTGAAATATTGTGATACTATGCAAAATTATTTCTTATAAATAATTCTGTTAGTCTTACACATCTAGTACAGCGAGAATTTCATTGTGGATTTAGATCACTCAGTGATTTGTAAATGCCAAATTTAGGAACAGGATATAGTAAACTGCCGTCACTTTAAACTCAGTATCTTCATAAAACTCAACCACATTATTAGTTCCACCCCAGTAAAAAATAGCATCTTCTTAACTTTTCTTCTGTACTCATTCTCAAAATTGACCTGATTTAAAATGATGCGCGTCTTTTCCAGCTCCTATCCTTATGCCTTAGCCTCAACATCATTGGGCCTAGAAGTTGAGGAAATGGGAAGAGCAAAAGGAATGAGTAAATGGGATAGAAATCATTTTGAACATTGCTGTCAAGTATATGTTGAGTATCTGTGTTCTGTCATGTTTGCTAAAAGAAGCTATGTTCGACATTAAGGTGGTTCATTACAGTATTATGCTCCACTTCCTAAAAGATTAACAAAATATAGAGGCAGAGACAAGGGGATCAGCCAGAAGGAATTAAAAGAAATGCTTCCCGGAACTCAACAGCTTGCTGGGGAAAATTCCAGGATATAAGGACACCGAGGGAACCATTTGGAGTGGCTTGGAACATATTTGTTGTGTTTGTCCTTCCGTCTGAATGGTAACCGATCATGTGTAATATAAATACAAATTGTTTTTCTTGGCTAGATGTGAAAGTGAAAAAGCTTGAGATACTCTTTCCTATGGTACAGCTTATTAGAGAAGATAAGCGTTTTTATTTATTTTTTTAAAAGATTTTATTTTATTTGAGAGAGAGAGAATGAGAGATAGAGAGCACGAGAGGGGGGAGGGTCAGAGGGAGAAGCAGACTCCCCGCCGAGCAGGGAGCTCGACGCGGGACTCGATCCTGGGACTCCAGGGCCATGACCTGAGCCGAAGGCAGTTGCTCAACCAACTAATCTAGTTTTGATGAAAAGCTTTTTAATAAAAGGCTTTTGTGCTTATTCATGTATTTAACTACTATTCTTTACAACATTCTACTTGTCTCTTTTATAGATTTATTTTTTTTAAAGATTTTATTTATTTATTTGAGAGAGAAAGAATGAGAGACAGAGAACACAAGAGGGAAGAGGGTCAGAGAGAGAAGCAGACTCCCCGCCGAGACGCGGGACTCGATCCCGGGACTCCAGGATCATGACCTGAGCCGAAGGCAGTCACTTAACCAACTGAGCCACCCAGGCGCCCAAGATAAGCGTTTTTAGAGGGGATTAAAAAAAAAAAAACTAATTCAGAAAGGAAACCAGGAAGGTTAAAAAAAAAAAAACAACTCAAGAGTCTAGAAAGTCCAAGCTATCATTAAGAATATAGCAAAAGGAATAAATTGGGTAGAAGAGGAAGGAAACATACCTGCAGAATGCTGAGCATAGTTAAGTGGCAATAAATAATTTTCTTTAGAAATGAATAGTTAATGCTAGTCAAACACGGGTTTGAGACAGCTTCCTAGGAGCTGGATATTCCTGACATGTATATCAGGACACAAAGAAGGGTGGGGACAGATTCATCAAGCTGAATGAATGCTGGCCCATGTGGGAATGAATGGCTGCACCAGAAGAGATGGCAGATCTCTAGCAACAGTGAAGTTCTCAATAGGAAAATGAAAGACATGAGAGCACAGGTGTTGTTTTCATTTCTTCTTCTACTTTAATCTCATGACTTTAGAAGTGGAAAAAAAAAAGCTATGAAAGTAAACACCTGGCTATTAACAATAGTATTGAAAACAGGACTTGCCTTTTCTGGCTGATGCTTTAGAATAACTGAAAAAATGGGCTCCTGGATTTTTGTGTGCATTTTATAAAGAATGCATCTGACAGGAAAATGAAATTGAGGCGTCAGTTTAGTTAAGACTGGGTTTGGTTTAAACAAAATCATTTGTTTCTGCATCCGATAAACATTGGGAGAAGTGACAGCTTTGCTCCACAAAAGCATTTGGGAGTTCCCAGGCTCTATTCAGCTCACTGTTCCACCATCACTTTGTTCTCATAAGACAAGGTAGAACACACATTCCAGCTGGAGGATGGAATAAAGGAAGAAAATGTGGGTCAAAGGGATTCTGCTGGCTGCCTCTTATGGGAGATTTCTGGGGGAAGATTCCTGAGAATGTACAATAGTTGCAGAAAATTTATAGCTAATAGTAAATTCAATGAGTTACTTTAGGCCAAATAACTTCAAAAGAAAATGTATATAAAATTTTAAAATAATTGTTAAATATTGATTCTAATGAAGGATATGGATGTATTTCAATGTTTCATCTGTATATGGTAGTTTTAGGAAGTAATATATATTACATGATGGTGTGTATATATATATATAAATATAGTACAATATGTATTATACAAGTTATACACACACACCATTATATATATATATATGTATATATATATATATGATTTCCCATTCAACAATAAAGGCTTGACAGAAAATCATAAGAATCATTTAACTTTTTTTTAAAAATCATTATTTGCTTATACCAATTCTTAGTTTTAATGTGCCCAAGAGAGTATATTTGGTCAAGGACATAATTAAATGTTCTGATCGGCCTAATAACCATTAAACCATTGTCTCCTTTCATTTTAAAACTTTAAAATAATTTTTAGTTATCATGCTAACTCACCTATATTAATATATATCCTCTCAAACTTTAAAATATAAAGCTCAAAATGTTCAGGAAAAAGAAATATTCAAGGAACTGGGATGGGGGATTTCTGTGTGATGAAACAATTAAAATTTTTTCATTATCAACTCATGAAAAGACATGGGGAAACCTAAAATGCATATCACTAAGTGAAAGAGGCCACTCTGAAGAGGCCACACACTATGATTCCAACTATATGACATTCTGGAAAAGGCAAAACTATGGAGAGAGTAAAAAGATTAGTGGTTGCCAGGGATTCGATGTAAGAGAAAGGGCTAACTAGGCAAAGAACAGAGGATTTTTAGGGCAGTAAAAAATACTCTGTATGATAACATAATGGATACATGTCCAAACCCATAGAATGTGCAACATCAAGAGTAAATCTTAATGTAAACTACGGACTTTGGGTGATAATGATGTGTCAATGCAAGTTTATTAATTGTAGCAAATGTACCACTCTGGTAAGGGATGTTGATAATGGGGGGGGCTATGCATATGTGGGGGTAGGAGTATATAAAAAAAACTCTGTACTGTACCCTCATTTTTGCTATGAACCTAAAGCTACTCTAAAAATAAATTCTTAATAAAAAATTTTTAAACACTGGGGCACCTGGGTGGCTCAGTCGTTAAACATCTGCCTTCAGCTCGGGTCATGATCTCAGGGTCCTGGGATCGAGCCCCACATTGGGCTCCCTGCTCCGTGGGAAGCCTGCTTCTCCCTCTCCTACTCCCCCTGCTTATGTTCCCTCTCTCTTTTTAAATCTTTAAAAAAAATTTTTTTTAAACAGTAAACTTAAAATGCCTTAAAACCGTAAATGCTATTGGTAATAGGAACAAAGAATTAGCATTAATTATTTTTAAAGATTTTATTTATTTATTTGAGAGAGATCACAAGTGAGGGGAAGAGCAGAGGGAGGGAGACAAGCAGACTCCCTGCTGAGCATGGAGTCCAAAGCAAGGCTCTATCCCAGGATCCTGAGATCATGATCTGAACGGAAGTCAGATAACTGACTGAGCCACCCCGGTGCCCCAACATGAATCTTTAAAATACATTAGGGGAACACCTAAAATTCTGAAAGTAGACGCTGGAGAATTTTTTTAAAAAGCAATAGCAATTTATACCAAGGTTCCTCACTTATTGCAAGCGTGATACAGATTTAAATAATAAATAGGCAAAAATATTTAGATAAATTTATGAATGATTAAACCACAGGAAAAAAATAGGCAAGTCAATTTGTGTATATTCCCTAGTTTGTAAGGGTGACATCCTAAGTAATTAATTGATTCTATTGTTGACAACATTATTGACAAAAATATTAAGGCTAAATGGCCAATTTACTTAACATATTGTTTCATTTCTAATGTTCTATTTTGTGAGCTGACCTTTCTTTTATTTTTTTTTAATTCTATCATTCTGCTACCACAATCATTATGTTAATTTAATGTACCCATGTAATAGGTCTTACATCTTAGGGAGCAAATTTACTGTCACTTATACACATAAGCTTCTCTTAAACATAAATTCAGATCTACAAAAAAAATACAAGCTCTTATATTTGTCTTAAATAAGGCAATAGATATATTGTAGACCAAAAAAAAAAAAAAACAGGTACAGTAAGTTTGGTAGCTAACTTAATATCTACAAGCTATATATTTCATATTCTATTATCTGAGCAACTCCCTGGCTTTTAGTATGAAGGGCAGGATTTCATAAGCTTACATAGTTCATTCTTCTACAGATCTTTGTGGATATATAAAAACATCACTTCCCACTCTGTACTTGAACAAAAGTCATTCTTGTGTTTTCTGGAGTAAGAGAGGGCACAGCACATAGGACAAAACAGATTAGAAAGTCAGGGTTGATAGGATACCGATTCTGCCAACATTACTTAATGCATTCCCAAGCAATCTACTTTTAAATCTGTTAATTTTCTTGTGAAAGATATTTTTAAGGTACATCAAACAATTAAAAATATTACTCTTTCAGGAACCTTATCATTTTCAAGTCTGTCTTCATCCCAGTTAGAGGCAGAACCTTTAAAGATTGAGCATCTTTTCATATGCTTATTTGCCATCTGTACAAATACTTTGGTAAGGTATCTGTTATGTATATTTTGCCCACTTTTTAACTGGGTTGTTAAAAATTGAAAGATTTTTTTAATATTCTTTTTTTTAAGATTTTATTTATTTATTGGAGAGAGAGAGAACAAGAGCAGAGTGAGGGGCAGGGGGAGAAGCAGACTCCCTGCTGAGCAGGGAGCCTGATGTGGGGCTCGATCCTAGGACCCTGAGATCATGACCTGAGCTAAAGGTAGATGCTTAACTGACTGAGCCACCCAGGTGCCCTGAATTTTATATTCTTAACCCCAATATGTGGAGGGATAAGATTAACAATGTTCTTCACTTGGGGCTCCTGGGCAGCTCAGTCAGTTGAGCAGCCAACTCCTGATTGGAGTCCTGAGATGGAGCCCTGGGTTGTGCTCTGTGCTCAGTGGGGAGTCCGCTTGAGGATTCTCTCCCTCTTCTTCTGCCCCCCCCACTCGTGTGCTCTTGCTCTCTCCCTCTCTCTCTAAAATAAATAAATAAATCTTAAAATAAAATAAAACAAAAAAACCCTCCAATGTTCTTCACTTACTTAGTGTCAGAATGCAACAAAAATCTGGTGGGCAGTGGACAAGCAGGGGCTAGGAGAAAAGGGTTTGGAGGTGGGACAAGTATGAACATACTGTCATAACTGGACCTGAATGGGAGGATATCCAGATATAATGAACAATACTTCTATCATTCAACAGTTACATTCTGTGGATAGTTGGTCCATAAAAGAAAAGCCCAGATTTTATTCCCTAATTACAACTGAGCATGAGAGATACCCTAAACCTGTGCATCAGTATTTTCCTTTTCATGTAATGGAAAATATAATGTTGAACAAAAGCAAGAATAGCAGGAGTAAAAGGGACTTGAAGGAAAGGAAAACATTGACTTTATACAATGTTACAGTTATAAGATCTTTGAAAACCAACTACTCCATAAGTCCTTAAATAGATACATTTACTCAATTTTAAAGGTATTGCAAATATGTTGAATTTATGAATTTCTTCATCATTCTTTATTGTGTTAGTACAAATTTAACCTCATTGGATTCTGTTGCAAGGTAAATTATTTCCCTTAGATCTTCCTTTAATGAACATGAGGAAGAGTTAGTTACCAGTTACAGTGCTCCAAGAGGACAAGGCTTGTCTAAATTCAGCCTAGCAAGGAACTGGCTCATAGTGGAGATTTGTTGAATGTTGCATCAATGTATCAGCATCACATCCTTCATATGCTTGTAAGCAACTGTTAAAATTTCCCTTAGCCTGCTCTTCAGGCCTGTATTTTCCATTTAATTTTAAGAGTATTTCTAGAAGAAGTAGCAGCTTTGTGTATAGACAGATACAGTACTCAGTGAAATAAATGACATATTTACCTTTAACTGAGAAAGGATTCTTTAAAGCAAATATGGTTGAAAGCAGAATAATACATGTTTCACATTGACCATTGTAGATAAATTGCTTATGAGACAATGAATGCTCAGGTACTATTTTAAATTTGTTTCAGTCCTAAATTTCTTGTTAAGATAGTTTATGGGTCCTTTGTTTTCTTGTAAACAGCTTCTATCATGAACTAAGTTTTATCAAAATGTCAAAGTTATGTAAGATATATTTACTTAAGATCATGTGACTGCCAGTATCTTATTTTAAGTTGCCCACCTAGCATATTAGGAGGTAACCTTTAGCAGTATGTGCATATAATTCAAAATTGACTTCTTCAAAAGTTATAGGGAAACAAACACCAAATTATCTTAGGTTGAAATAAATGTGTTCCATCGCGTAAGCAGTAAGCAGAGTGATTGCTTAACATGGAAGACAAATCTCTTTTTTCATGCTAGTGTTGGATTAGGACCATTAGGTGGATATGTTGTGCACATGCTGACTTTGCTGCCTGGAGGCAATAATTCAGTGTTTGAATTGGGAAAGAAGTGAGTTCACTTGCCTCACATTTATTTATTATCTTTTACTTGGAGGAGATGACACAAAGGACTTTGTGGAGATAGAGACCTCCAGCAGGTCCAGGTTCTCTTACTTTTCCCATGAACTCTAGAACCCACTATTGTAAGATAACACAATTAATATATTTGGTTGATAATGCTAATCTTATCTTTGGATCACTCTACCCTCTACCCTAAAAAAGCATGCCCTGTAACTGTTAAATAACAGATCTAAGACAGAACCTTGGAATACACTAAAAGAAATTAGAAGACTAATGAAATCAAAGCCAGCAAGAAAGAAACCCAAGTAGATAAATTATTACCGAAACCCAGGAAGTATAATTCCCATCAAGCCAACATGAAACTCAAAACAGTTACACATGATTGCACAATTGCTGGTATCAAATATAACTGAAATGTCCTGCATAAGAGAACTGATTCCACACCATCATTATCATAGGGGGGAGGGGGTAAATCAGTTATAGTTCTTATCAATCCTATATCTATTCTGTAATGATGTAAAAAACCACTTAAGTGCTTTGTCAGGTTAAGTAAAAAGAATCATTCACTCATTTAGAGATTTATTCGAAAACAAAGCATTTAAAAATCTTTAGAAAGTACCTTAGTGTGTGGTACAGTGATGGCAATGTTTTCTTTTGAAAGAATTTAAGTTGCAACAGCTTATTTCAGCATGGTTAGAGCCATGCCAGAATTAGAAACAAACTATTCAGTTGTGCAACAAATAGAATGATTCCAGTGGCATATTACTAAAGTATGTCATGGGAACATCGTTGAACTGTATTGAACAGAATTATATTTCTATGCCAATTTCCTGACCTTTTCCTTATCATTTATGGCCTTTCTGGAACACAAGGAGGTCAATTTTCTCCCTGAATCAGACAGGAAAAAATCCTTTGTTTGCCCTGTAATCCCTGTAGGTTCTAAATTGTTATGCAGAAAGAGTTTTTTATCTGATCAAGTAGAACATTTACATCTACTAAATACAAGACTTTACTACATTCTAAAAATGTCTCCAAAATTACCACAACAGGTGCAGATGATATAATCCCAGAATATGTGAGAAAAAATATCTCTTCCTAGCACCAAGAAAATCTCTCCCATTTTTTAGCTTTTCCCAAGTCTAAAGTATCTTCAATAGGAAAGCAGAATATTCATTACATAAGATTAGAGATAAGGTTCAGAATACAAATATACCTGGGAGAGGTAACATACAGACATAAATCTATCCATACTGTGGTATAAGTGACTATATCTTCTCTGAAAGCAGAATTTGATTTTGCTTAAGGTAATGAGCACAAGGGTACCAAGGATGAAACTGAAAGGGGAAAATGGTCATAAAAGGAAGAAGATAAGAAGATATGGAAACTTTCATTAACATTTTACTTACACCTAGCTCTAGAAGTCAAGACATTTAGGCTTCATCTTATCTACAGAGACACCAGTTTAGAAGATTAACCACACATCCACTTCATCCCTCTATTCTAACTATTAATATGTCCTGTGAATTTTTGCTGTGTGGTAGATATTTAATATAATCTTTCCTCTTTCCCTCTTTAACTTGTATTTAAATGTTTTGCCACCCAGACAATAAGATAATTCTAAACACTTTGGTTCAGATCTTGCTGGTAATCAGCACTGAAAAATTAAAGCATGATTTAAAGTCATTTTGGCCATTGGTTTTCTTAAGAATTTTTAGGCACACATTCTTTGCTACCAGGCTAAACAATGCGTTCTAATGCAGAGTAATAACATTTTTCACAGGAATTAAAGTAAAAGGAAAAAGAGGAAGAAATAAAACATTTGAGTTTACATAGGAAGATATTTAAAATGTTAAAAAGAAGATCTAGACATCCCAAACTCTTACTAGAACCTGCCAGTTGCCCTTTCTATATTACCAAATATGTATCTAGCACTTCTCTTCTGTTCCCATTGCCATCCCATTAGGCCAGGAGGTCTTATTATTTGTACCTCAACTATTATTTCAGTTTCTTGCCTAGACTCTTGCCTCCAGGGAACACGTTATAAGTTACTGTTCTGCTCCAAAACTTTCAATGGTACACTCTATTAAAAGGCAAAACAAATTAAAACCTCTTGTACTTAGAATTCAGAACCCTCCAAAATCTGATCCAGTCTACTTTTGCAGTTTTCTTCCATTGTTCCTCTACAATTTGTATTACCCGCAGGCCCCAAAAGCCACTGATTTACTTGTCTTCCTCTCCCAAATTGCCAGGCACTTTTCCTGCTTCCGCCCACCAGTACCCATAATTACATAGAATCTCTATTTCATTATTTCCCAAACATTTCTTCATGGACTGGCTGAATGGACTCATGGGATGAATTCTTTTAAAAATTTCAAGTGCTCATTTCTACTTGGCAGAAAGTCTGATCCAGTAGGTCTGAGGTAAGCCTTGGGAGTGAGTATCTTAACAACTTCCATTTACTTGAGTGATACTTTTCTTTTGAAGCCAAACTGAAATTCAAGTTTCTCCATAATGTTTTGCAGAGTTTTTCCATCTGTCGTCATCTCTTTAAGGACAACACACTGCTAAACTATGAGTTAGCATTCACCTCTATTCTTCCACTGTTACTGAAAAATTTAGCCCTTTTTTTCCCATCTAAATTATAAGCCATTTGAGGATACTGTCTTATACATCTGCAAATCCCTAGTACTTGGTATATAGTGTTTTGTATCTGGAAGGCTTTCACTAAATGCTGAAGTAGATAGAATGACACATAAACCCATAGTAACTAGTGTGTCATATTATAAATCAGTAAATGAAAATAATCATTCCAGGATTACAGAATTAATGAGTTTCCTAATCATACTAAACATCAGAAGAACTAAAAAGATTAACCAGAAGTATTTGTTAAATTTCCTTCTAATTTTCATTACATTTTTGGAGTTTATCTAATTAGATAAGAAAGCACTTAGGGTGCCTGGTTGGCTCAGTTGGTGGAGCATGGGTGTAGAGATTACTTAAAAAAAATAAAGTCTTTTTTAAAAAGCACAAAATTCCATGGTGAATTCAAACAACAGTTCATCTCAGATTACATTTCATGATGCCAACTCAGAACAAGACAAACTCCAAACATCTCTACTTCTCTAACCAGTTGTAGGTTTTTCTTTCTAGTTTTGGCTAAACCTTGCTCTGACCTATTTATATTTTTAGCATGCAACAACTCTATGCCTTACAACTTTTTCATGTTTTCTGTTTGCTGTGTTATATATAGCACATCTATTTATCTGCCTTGCTTCTAGCACATTAAGACTTTAAGAAGTGCATGCTAGTCCTAATATTTCATGAGATGACTAACAAGTCTCTGTTCTTTTTATCCATATTATTATGATTTCATAACCATTGAATATGGTTCATCTTAAATAAACATTTATTATTCTAGATCATATCCCCAATTTTTTTAGTCTATGTCATATATGTCTTATATCATTCATTCATTCTAATTCTGGGATGTTTCCATTGTACTGGGTAGTCTTTATTAATGCTAAGCAAAGAGGACGACATCTGTATTCCAGATGTAGATATATCATTTTGTTTACGCAGAACTATTATAATATGTTCTGTTTTCTGCCTTACTTTCTTCCTGATGATGCCCATTACTTTGTATTTTGGCTACAATTGCACATTAAGATAGTATCTTTAGGGGAACATCCAAAGTGATTTCTTAGTGCCTTTTTTGTGAGGAAGTTTTTATTCAGAGCCCTTTATCTTATAAATATAGTTTAAATTTTATTATAAAATATATTACACTCAAACTCGTCTGCCAGTTTTCCGCTTACCTATATACATATGTTCTGTCTACCAGCATTTTATCATTATTAGCTTATTTCACTAATTTAAAGATGTTAGCATAATCTGCAAACTTGGAATTTTCACTGTATATTCTCACTGTTAGGAAATGGTGACTAAGTTGACTCATTTTATTGATCCCTGAGGAAGATTACTGTTACATGTTTTCATTCAAAATATTCAAATTAATTCCTTATTTTGAATTTGTTCCTTTTTCTTCGACCAGTGATTCTCAGAATAAGCTGGGTTGGAGGTGGGGGCAGGCATTGTTGAGTAAAGAACATCTTTCAGGGAAAAAGATTTCAGAATCACTGGAACTTTTTAAAACTATACATGGAACTTCTGATAATTCCTACCTATCCTTGGAAAGTCATGACCTGCCCAACCCATTCCTCATTGGACTTATCACTGTAATTAGTCAATGATACTAATAGAAGTGTTCTTTATAAAACGGGTATTTGGGGTGGAAAAAGTTCACAAGCTCTTCAAAGCCAGGTTTTAATAAGTATCTCACTCCCCCAATGAAAAGGATCAGCTTTGTCCTGGGATCATAATATAGTGACTTTTTTTTTAAAGTTTCTTGTTTCTCGAACCACATCAAACAGTTTTGAAGATGAAAAATGATGTCTGCATGCTTATTTCCTAAAAGAGCATTAATAAATAGGTTTAATTTTCCTCTCACAGAAACTCTTGCCTTTCCACAATATTCTATAAACATTGTGACGATTTTGTAGCAACATACTAGTGAGACAGAGAAAAGTAGGCAGAAGAAACTGTATGAGAAAGGCACAGAGGTATAGGACACTTGTGGCATTTGGGGTTAGTTGGCTATGATTGGGACATACACAAGAGGGACTGCCAAGAGAGAAAACAAGAAATATAGGCAGGGACTGGATCCTGAAGAACATATGTGGCTAGTTGAGTTTGGATATATATCCTGTTAGAGGATGGGAAGCCACTGAAATATTTAGAAAGGTGCTTCTACCAGCAGTCTGGGGGATGGCTTGGCAAGAGACAAGAACAAAGAGGTGATAACACTATCTAGGAAGAGCTGATGAACACCTGCTCCAAGGCAAGGGTGATGGGGCTGTGGGTGATGAGGTCAGTATATTGTTTCCTCAAATAAGTTTATGGACTATATTTGCTATAGCTCTATTGGCATAAATGGTTAATTTGAGTGATTTAAAACACAACCTCTTAAAAGACCTCAAAGTATTGCTGATCCTTAGAGCATCTGATAATGCGTCATCTACCATAGGACAGTTCCAGTATGCCAAAATTGTATAAATGCCTAAGTTTAAGGACTAGGGAAGAAAATACTTTTATTTTTTTAATGTAAAATCAAGCTTATCATTTATTAATAATCTTCCAGATAGTCAACCCCTTTGTTCATTTCAGTTTTTACTAGTCTAAGTTCCTTTTATTCTGATATTTTAGTTGTTCATCTTCCAAAGTATTAGTTTAAAGTGTTTTAACTTAATTGAAAGCAAAATAAATTAAACAAGAGAAGGAAATAAAAAGAGCAGTCATAGAATCTGTGAGCAAATTAAAAGCCTGGGTAAAAGTCACCATGACCTGTTCTTACCTTCCTTCCCTACGCTTTCCTCTACTGTGCCACAAGGAATCAAGAGACACAAAGTTAAAACAGAATGATGCGAAGATCGTAAGCTATATTCACCCATGCTAGAAAAAAGGATTGTGGGGCAAGATTAAAAATATTTCTGGATAAAGGCTCTATCTCTAGCCAGTCTGAGGAAAGAAAGGATTGCAGAACAATCCAATATTAAGAAACCTCATCTGAGAACATCTAAGTTTAATAGACATCTATTAGGGGTTTACTATTCATCCTGCAAAATACATTTTTTGGAAAGGATTTTCAACAAGATATTTTAAATAATGTGATCCTTTTTTTTGTGGATTTACATGTGATTAAGGTACAAGAAAAGCAATAATCTATAAGCTGTATCTAGTACATAAATCAGGTTCTCAAAAAAAAAAAAATCAGGACTGCCCTTACTTTTTTAATGCCTTGCGAGTGTGCATACTGTACCTACACCATCTGGATACATAGTACAAAAACTATTCTAGTCAGTGTATCTGCAAGGATCAACTTCAAATGAACAAGTTAAACAGGAGTGTAGACCAGACATCTAGCTTTTAAGTGTGAAGTGCCAGGGCATGATATTTGCAGTTTTTCAGACCAGATAAGTCTGCACTGAAAAACAGACATGATGTCAAATAAGCCACTGCTCTTTTTATAACTTTAATAATGACTAAGGAGTATGTCTTATTTTATTGTTTTCAAATCTAAATAAAATGAATCAGTTAAAGTTTTGATTGTGCACATGCCCTGTGTCTAGTATTGTATGTGGATCTGTTGTGCAGTATGTAAAGAACACAGAAAACAAGGTGCTAGGTCTCTGTCTTTGAGAAATGAATTGTTTTGGGGGCAATAGAGAGACCCACAGTCTGCCCACATGTCAAGGAAGGCTCTAAATGGCAAAGTATTAAGGAAGAGAAAAGATCAGTGTCACTAGTCCAGTCGGGGAGGACCTCCAAAAACTGGATGGCCCTGAATGGCAATACTTGAGTCTGGGAGAAACAAACTAAAGGAAATAGACTTTAAAAAGATGGCAAAAGTAGGGGGAAGAGCAATATGTGTAGGGGAAGGCTGACCTCGCTGGATTAAACAGCATCCCTCCTTTGTGGTCTACGGGGATGCCAGCTATCAACCCTGGATTTTGACATAGTAGAATTTGGTTTGGGAAGTCATCCCTTAAAAAAGGAAAAAAAAAACAAGAACAAAACCAAACAAATTATGAAAAACAACAACAACAAACAACTCTCTTCTTTGATATTTTCTTCACATACAAAGACCACACAGCTTTGACCTATAGTATCTTTTCTCAGGGCAGAAAAGTCATAATGCCAAGACAGAGAAGCTCTACAGTTTTTACAAGTGCAAGAGGGATTTCAGAATTGTTTAATCATTAATATGCATGACTGCTATCAATAGTTCTATTTTTTTAGAATATAATGAATACAATGTGTGTGGGTTAAAATACTTATTTTATGACTTGGCTATCGCCAGAACATTTTTGGAATTCACTAATACTCCCACCTCGAATATTTGGTAATGATTGCTTGGACTGTGAAGAAATGTCAAAATGTAAGTAGTGAAAACAAAGGAATCCTGGTATTACAGATTTAGAATTTGAGCTAATTTGAGTACATGTATTCCAGACTTTGCAGTACAGTCAGAGATTATATTTAAACACCAAACACACACAGAAACAAGTAAAATGTATTTCATTCCACTAAAAAAACTTCACCTCCCATAAACATGACTGTATGTGTATCTCAGCATATTGTTATGTGTGTGTGGATCACTGGTTATGCATGATATAATTAAGTATACAGTTTATTTGTTTCTAGGGCATTGAGTTTTTCAGACTTTTTTTTTCCTTCCTGGAAGCTTCATAAATAACTTGAGTAGGTACCAGAGAAAATATATCACTTTTCTTCCCCTCCTCAGAGCCCAAGGCCTGCCTCTTCCATGATACATGATGTTCTGGTCTGACTTTCTGTGCACAGGTTGCCACAGCACTAAAAAGACGTGCAGTCTGTTCTTGGTAGAGACAAAGCAGGCAGGGGTGAGGTGTGGTGCCAAGGGAGGAGGGTGATAGCTGGGGAAATTTCATCTACGTGCAGTGGGTGTGCTGGTAAATATTTAACAACTGACTCTCTGGAAGAAAAGATTTGTAGTATTTGCCAATTTCCATGGTGTAAATACTCCCACATGTCCAATTTTATACCCTTATCAAGCTACCAACATGGTTTAAGAGATAAATGTGAAGCTGGAAAAGATGCATACTGTTAGCTCTCAGGAGCCAAGACGAATCGGCCCCAGCACACCACCACCTATAAGCTTCAAGCACTGTGAGCCATAGCCTGGCCTTGGCCCCTGAAAATGTGTAAGATCATTTTTTAAAAGCATAAAATAATAACGTACAACGCTATACAAATATGTTATAATTATGCCCCAAACTCTATGAATTTAAGATCAAAATTTGTGAAATAATAGAAGAGATGTAAAAGAAAACAAGGGGACTTTAAGATATATTAATTAAGACAAAGATAAAGGAAACTATAGCCCCTTTCTCAGGAAAGGATAAGCATTTACCATGATGCTGAAATGCAGGTTCATTTTTTAAATCACTTTTCACTCTGTCTCAAAAAAAGAAAAGGAAAGAATATAGCACTCTAAGAAGGTTCAATACGTGGGTGAGGAGGTTCAGAAAATGCACTGAATAGATTCACTAATTATAGGTGTTATAATTCAAAGAGAACTCTCGACTTTTCAGCAGGCTAATGTGGTTGAGAGCACTGACACAGAGACACGTACAATGTGTCGGTCTCTCCTCTTGGACGGCTTACACCTGCAAGCCACCTGTGGTGTAGGAGAAGCAGATACACACACACACACACACACACACACACACACACACACACGTTGTCTCTCCTGGACAAAGCCTGAGAGCACTTTGAAACTTCCCAGGAAACTCGTAAGATACTTTATAATGTTTGTATTCATATCACCAAAGGAGAGAATATGGTCCAGTATTAATTATTTAAGAGTAGCCTTTTAAAAATAAAACAGAAAATAAGGACAATCACAGGAATTGTCTTATTGATCTGGATAGCAGTGAATATATTTTGCAATCAGTGGTAATTTTTCTTAAATAGCCCCATAAAAATTAGTTAAAATATGAATTAATAATTTAAACTAATTAGCTAGCAACATCCAAGGTTAGTGAGCTAATCATTTAGCTTCCATTCATTATTCTTTATATCATAACATACACTGTAATTCAGTTTAAATGTTTTGAAAGTACTTAACCAAAGTATTCTCTTTTATTTAGTATATTTTTTAAAAGAGCAACAACTTTCTAATTATTGACATTTTCAATTATATTGTTTTTAAAGGTTTTGAGAGAATACTTAAACTCTTTCAGTAAGAGAAGTAGTATCTCATTTTGCATAACCAATGGAGATCTACAAAGATTGAAATTTGCTTATAGCCACAAAATAATGTGAGACTGTAAAGAAAGTCATTAATATCTGTTATTCTATTTTTTTTAAAGCTAGTTTTCTAGGGAGTAGAATTAAGTAATTGAATATTTTAAGGAGCTGGAAATAGCATAAAAACTTAATGTGTGGGACCCCTGGGTGGCTCTGTCGGTTAAGCGGCCTACTCTTGATTTTGGCTCAGGTCATGATCTCAGGGTACTGGGATCAAGCCTGGAGCCAGGGAGTCTGCTTGTGAATTTTCTCTCTCCTTCTCCCTCTGCCCCTCCCCCTACCTGTGTTCAAGCTCTCTCTCAAATAAATTAATAAATAAAAATAAATCTTAAAAAAATAATAATTTAAACTAATTAACAATTATAAATAGTTAAGATAATCGATTACTTACAATACAAGATGTTGGGTAGCCTAGTCAGAAAATAGACAAAATACTTGTGCAGGAAAAAAAACTTGGAATTTATCTGCAAGTTATTTTTTTGTCTATAAATTGAATTTATAGAATAAATTTCTAAAAGACAAGATTTTAGGAACTTCAAAAGTATCCACAACTGTAACTAATCCATTGCTATTATGAAACATTATCATAAAGTTGATTTTGAGTTTTGTTGTCTGATATATTACATTTTCACTTAGTATGAAAGTCAGAAAATATGGGAACATAAAGTTCATTCTGATTTCTATAAAGACAAGAACCTGGCAATGGTAAAAAGCCATTTCTAGTCATTGCATTCTTAAAGAGTTTCTTCTAGTGAATATTATCTTAAAATGGGTGAAGTGTGTTGAATCTTAAATTGAAAAAGAGGGAACAAGAAAATCTTGGATGAAAAATAATCCAAATAAAATTGAAACCTCTAAATGATAATTAATTAGAAACACAAGTTAACTAGGCTGGAAGTGCATGTTTATGAGTTTAAATGACCTTTAAAGATGACTCAAAGCCAAGTAATAGCTTATTTGTGGATCATGACTATTTAAATGTACTATTTTTTGGTTTTTTTGGTTCTTTTTTCCTCAGGAAACCAATTGTTTATGTTAGTAACTATAAATACTTTGACTTATCCATCCTATCAAGCTGAAGCCATATCTCAGCAGCTTTCACTAAGTTTTCAGAGAATTTTTACATATTTTATCTCATTTGAGTTCCCCAACACACTTTTGCTATGAAGTGAATATTGTGATTGAAAAAAAATCACTTCAGAAAGTATTACCTACCCAAAGAAAAATAACATCAGTAGTAGTAGGTTTAATACATTTGATGCTATCATTAGCACACATTAATTGGATTATTTTAATTGTTAGGTGTTTTTTTGTTTTTGTTTTGTTTTTTTACTATTATAAACCCTTTCCAAAAATGCATCATTTGAGCACCTGGGTGGCTCAGTCAGTTAAGCATCCGCCTTCGGCTCAGGTCATGATCCTGGAGTCCTGGGATCAAATCCCGCATTGGGCTTCCTGCTCAGCAGGGAGTCTGCTTCTCCCTCTCCCACTCCCCCCTCTTGTGCTCTCTCTCTCTCCCTCTCTCTCATTCTTTCTCTCAAATAAATAAATAAAATCTTTTTAAACAATGCATCATTTAATTGAGGACTACAGAAACTCCTAGGTTTCTTTAATATAATACATTTATGAGCTCTCTCAGTTTTATTTTATTTTTTTAAAGGTTTTTTATTTATTTATTTATTTATTTGACAGAGACAGAGATAGCGAGAGCAGGAACACAAGCAGGGGGAGGGAGAGAGGGAGAAGCAGGCTGCCCACCAAGTAGGGAGCCCGATGTGGGACTCGATCCTAGGACCCCGGGATCATGACCTGAGCCGAAGGCAGACGCTTAACGACTGAGCTACCCAGGCGCCCTCAGCTTTAAATAATATAGTAAATAAAACTTCAATGTTTGCCTTCTATTTTCTAAATGCTGAATCAATAATTCATTGGAAATCTGTCATTGGTACCTTGGGACCACTTCAAATACTCTGAAGATCACACTCAATTAATAAACCCATTTTCCAGGTCTGTACTCTGTGGTTTCTCTCCTCTTGAAAAATGGAAATGGGAAAAGTTTCTGTTGTTTAAGGAATTGGACAATGCATTCATTCTTTAAGAACCTATTGCTATAGGAGCGCCTGGGTGGCTCAGTCGTTAAGCATCTGCCTTCTGCTCAGGTCATGATCCCAGGGTCCTGGGATCGACCCCACATCGGGCTCCCTGCTCAGTGGGAAGCCTGCTTCTCCCTCTCCCACTCCCCCTGTTTGTGTTCCCTCTCTCGCTGTCTCTCTCTGTGAAATAAATAAAATCTTAAAAAAAAAAACCTATTGCTATAGATTTTTAAGAATTGACATAAGTAGTTATATTTTATCAAATTTCGAGTTTAGTTCTCTTGATTTTCCCGTTTTGGTTAATGGCAAAAAAGTTTTCCCAGTCATTCAGCTTTTAAATTTAGATGCCTTTTAAAAAAATTCTTATTTCTTGGGACACCTGGGTGGCTCAGTCATTAAGCGTCTGCCTTCGGCTCAGGTCATGATCCCGGGGTCCTGGGATCGAGCCCCGCATCGGGCTCCCTGCTCCGCGGGAAGTCTGCTTCTCCCTCTTCTACTCCCCCTGCTTGTGTTCCCTCTCTCACTGTGTTTCTCTCTTCAAATAAATAAAATATTTAAAAAAATTCTTATTTCTCATCTCCCACATCCAATTTCCAATCTCCATGAATTCCATCTATGGGAAGGTTTGCCCAGTGTTCTCCATTTCTATTACGAACACCATTGTTACCACTTTTGGGATTTTATGGTATTAATTAACTCTCTTCTCTTACCCGACTCTCTTCCATTCCAATCCATCCAAAAAGGGCTTTCTGCTTTCCTAAAGAAACAACATGTTCTATAGGTTTTTAATAATTACCCACTGTCCATGAAACAAGATGCGAAGTCCTTGCCTTCCATTATAGAGTATTCATATTTTAGCACCATGTTGTAGTAGTAAAAACAATATTGACTTTGAGACATGGCTTTAAATCTAGACTCCTCTACTTCCCAACCCTGTATTCTTAGGCAAGGTAAGTAATTTTTCCACTTCTGAGTTTCCTTCTCTGTAATATAGGTACAATCCTATTGATTTTTTAAGAAATTAAAGTAGATTAGATTATATGTGTAATACACTTAACACAGGACCAAACACATTGTGGGAATGGTTACCTATCCTTCTCCAGTCTTATCCCTCATTAACAAAGTTAGACTGTCACTGATTCTCACAACTCTAAACCTTTTGTTCACTCAGCCTGCAAAGTGACCTTCAACCTTACATTCTTCTGTCAACATCCTGTTCATTTTGCAAAGCTAAGCTCAAGTGCCTGATCCTCCCCATTTTGCCCTTTTCAGAAATTCCCAAAATATATCTCTTACTCTTTTAAAAAAGAACACTCACCTTGTCCTGCCTTATTTGATAGCTGCTTGTGTAGTTATGCCATCTTTCCTTTTAGAACCTTAACTTCTTGAGGAGGAAAAAGCCAAAAAACATAATCTTTGAGTGTTTGATAGAGATAGATGATAGATGAGAGGTGATAGATAGATAGATAGATAGATAGATAGATAGATAGATAGATATCCAAATGCTTGCCCATGGTAGAAATGCTACATTTATTGAATGAATAGAAATATAATTTTGAGAAATTTTACTTCAAATATGTTACCTTCATAGCATGGCATTTTACATTAACCTTTCTAAACCCTGTCAAGTAATTTTAATTGTCAGATACAACTTGGCATACAAAACACTTTCCAGCTGCTTTCTCTTTCCATTATTTCTTTCAACTTCTAAATATGTCTCCACTTCTTGCTTCTTTCACAAAAGGTGCTGTTATGATTATCAAACACATTATGGGGATCTGAATGATAATTCAGGTCTCAGGGTGAGATAGGATAAAAAATGAAACTCAAAATAAAATGTATTCCACTCTAAAATACAGTGGATTTGGAATAATAACTTTAATAATCTCCATAAAGTGTGCTTAACAAAAATAGAATGCTGTAACAAAATCTAGATTCAATTTAAAATTTTAAAATGTCTCATGGGGTGCCTAAGTGGCTCAGTCAGTTAAGGGTCTGCCTTCAGCTCAGGTCATGATCTCCGGGTCCTGGGATCGAGTCCCACATTGGGCTCCCTGCTCAGCGGGAAGCCTGCTTCTCTCTCTCTCTCTCTCTCTCTCTCTCTCTCTCTCTCCCCTTCTGCCCCTCCCCACTGCTCATTCTGTCTCTCTCTCTCTCTCAAATAAATTTTAAAAATCTTTAAAAGATTTAAAAAAAATAAAATTTTAGAATGTCTCTTAAGAGTAGTTATAAAAGGCAAAAACACACAAAAGCACATAACAGCATGTTGAGCTGTTACTTATGTTAATGGAAAGCTCTTCCAAAGTTTTCCTGATATTCCCCTACACAATATAGTTTCCATTCTGAAGCAGTTTCCAACACATTTTAAGTTGTACAGTGAAAATTGGAAGGAGCATATGTCTGGGTACAAAAAGTAAAAAAAAAAAAAAAAAGTAAGTTCATGGTTCAATAATATCCAATGGTGAAAGGATGGCAGACTTGAGACAAACTGAAAATTTTCTCCTACTGACTGTACCAAAAGTAGAACAGTTTTCCTAAGTTTATTTTCTTATTTCTCCTACTTTGAGCAAGAAAGTAGTATGCATATCAACTTAAAACACCAAAAGCATTTATTTGTTTTAAACGCTACCATTTAAAAATACATGTATTTAGAAGTAGGAGATGTTTGATAAGAGTTAAATTGTTAAAAATATTTTGTAAGCCACAAATTCGGTTTAAAAAATATTTGTCTTCTGCTTCTCAGAGTGCTACATTTAAGCACCTATACAGTACAGCCCTTTACTAGTTTAACATGCCCTTACTGTACTTGCATTACTTAAGAGGACACACAAATTATTTTGAAAAATACTGGCTTTTGATGCACTTTTTTAAAAAATACATGGTGTTTATAAAAAAATATTTAAAAGATGAAATCAGGGGCGCCTGGGTGGCTCAGTTGGTTAAGCGACTGCCTTCGGCTCAGGTCATGATCCTGGAGTCCCGGGATCGAGTCCCGCATCGGGCTCCCTGCTCAGCGGGGAGTCTGCTTCTCCCTCTGACCCTCTTCCCTCTCGTGCTCTCTATCTCTCATTCTCTCTCTCTCTCAAATAAATAAATAAAATCTTTAAAAATAAAATAAAATAAAATAATAAAAAAATAAAAGATGAAATCAATGTAGAAATACAGGTTGACCTTGCTTTTCATGCTAGATGAATTTACCGCAACTATAATAATCTCTATACATTAGGGATGCCATGTTCCCCTGTTAAGCCTGTGTATTCAGCATCTGACACAGTGATGACATATACATGAACAGGAATGTTACCTAGACTTCAGGTACCTAATCTTTAGCATGCATACAAATCACCTGGGAAGCCTAATACCAACAGAGATTTTGATTCAATGGGTGAGGATTGAGACTTACGGAGGATGCTTTTAATAAGTAAAATTAGTGATCCTAGTACAGGTGGTCTCCAAACTACTCTTTAAATTATACCACTCTATATAGGGCCAGGGTCCTTGTTTTCAATCCCTGGAATTGGCTGATAGAGGGTGGTGAGACTGAAGGCCTATCTAGAGTAGTTTAGGAGTACAGTTGTTGTGAGGAATATCTAGATCTTGAGATCTCATCTAGATTAAAAGTAAAGATAAGTTGCTTGGAACTAATACCTTCTCATTAATAGGGAATTTCACAGAAAAACTAAAATTACTTAAGGATATGCAATTAGGTAATTCTATATACAGAGCAAGGACTCAATAAATACTGGCTATCATTGTCATTACCAGGATTTTTACATAGGGTGATATTAGTGTTTCTTCTCCCATTCTGTCTGTATATACTGCTTTTCTGAGATTAGACTGGAAATGGGGAAGAGGAGAAACTACTACATGGGAGAAACCTGACAAGGACCCCTCCTTCTGTGAATCTCTGAGTGATCTATGATATGTTTCACAGATTCCAAGGCAATGTATTTAGTCCTTATTTCTGATGACAACATGCTAACTCTACTTCAATATGGCACTCAATTTTTTCCATAAAAGTGCCCTTTTTATGTTTTCTCTTCTTACTCAACTCAAAAGATTAGCCAATGGAAATATAGAGAAGTGTGGCAGGGCTTCCAGCTGGGTCAACTGGGTGGATGATGGCTTTACTCACATGTAAGGAATATGAGGTGAGCAGGTTTAAGGAAGAAGACTATGAAAAAAAAGGGGGGGAAGACTATGAGTTTATTTGGGAACTTACTGAACTTGCAATGCTTAGAGGCTATCAGGAGAATTATCTAGTAGCCATTAGATATACAGACCAAGAACTCAGGAAGAGAAAGAGGAATGGAATTTCAGATTTCAGAATAATCAATATGTGAGTTATAATTGAAGTCATGGGTATAGATTCAATTATCCAGGATTATATGAATAGAAAAAGGCAATTATCATAATAGAGAATATAAAATGGGGACAAAACATGCTACAACTTTTCACTGACCTCAATGCAATATTTTAGGATGATTATGATTTTTTTATAAAAACCACATTTCCACAGTTTTTAGAGAAAGGGAAAAGGTCATTATATTAGCTGTACAATTTTTTAACTAGAGCAACATTTTATAAATTTGGGCCCTCTAGAAGGAAAGCCCAGTTTAAACTGATAAAAATCCCAACTTTGAAATATTTAAAATATTTAAAGAAATTTAGTTTTGTCCTCCCTTCATCCATACCACAGTAAGTAAGGCATATAATGGCCAACATTTATTGGGTGCTTACAAATAATATATACCCTGTGCTGTGCTTTACATATATTCATCATTTTAATGACCTCATAATCCTATAAGTTAGATGTTATTATTCCTGTTGCTCTAGTGAAGAAACCAAGATTCAGAGAGCTTAAGTAATTTGTCCAAGTCTAATAATATTTGTGTTTATTCTTGGATTTGAACCCAAACTATACTGTCTTTATTATACTTCCTAAAATATCATATCCAAGAGAGCTCTCTTTAAGGTGGTTGCTTAAGTGAAAACTAACACTTGGAACTGTACAACAATTCTATGTGGACTTTACCCTCAAGTGTCGGAATATAATATTTCACTTTCTCTAGTAGCTTATGTTACTTATTAGTTTGTTTACAAAACATCTTTTTTTCACAGATAGTATAAAAACAAATGTGAACCGGGGTTCATTTGAATTTTTACATATCTAAATTAGTAAGGTAACTCATGTTCAAAATTCTGACTAATAAAATCAAATTTTGGATCCATGTCAAGTAGTGAAATAGGCTATCATATTGACAGAAAGTTTTCCCAAATACCTTTTTTCCTCTAATGATTAAACACAGTCTCTCAAATTCTGAAAGAATCCTGGATTCTGGACTCTTGAACCATGAGTTGCAATTGGAAGAACCACATATAAAGTAAGTCATTACCTAAGAGATTGCAAAATACGTCTTACTTAGTTTATTCTCCTAGGTAAAAGGTTTACTTAACTTCTGTTGATCTATATATAAGTATGGCTTGAAAAAGTTACTTAGCAAAAAATTGTGAATAGACGTGTTTATGGCATAAATTTGAGGATGGTTTCACAGATGTATACTTATCTCCAAACTTATCAATTTGTATACATTAAATATGTACATCTCTGTACATCTATGTCAATCATGCCTCAATAAAGTGATTTTTTAAAATTATCAATCCTCAAGAAAGCCTTCAAAGTTAGAATATATGTTTCCTGATTTGATATATACTTAAAAATTAAGATCAGTTTAGGGCGCCTGGGTGGCTCAGTTGGTTAAGCAACTGCCTTCGGCTCAGGTCACGATCCTGGAGTCCCAGGATCAAGTCCCGCATCCGGCTCCCTGCTCAGCGGGGAGTCTGCTTCTCCTTGCGACCCTCCCCCCTCTCATGTGCTCTCTCTCTCTCATTCTTGCTCTCTCAAATAAATAAATAAAAATTTTAAAAAAATCTATTCTTTAAAAAAAACAATAAGATCAGTTTAGGCTTATGATTATGTTTCACTATAAGTTTACTCAAAATATCAATGTAAATGAATCTATTGGATAGGCAATACAGATAAAGGTGAATTGTGGAAGAACTATAACAGGATTTGGAAAAAAATTACAATATAAAGACTAAAATTTCAATACAATTAAGATTTCAGAATTTAATCTTATTATTGATATTATGACCTGATACATATAGCTGAGTTATGGTATGGTTACAGTTATGGTGATGGTGATGGTTATAGTTATGTAATGGTTCAGCCTTTGGAAATTTTATTAAACTTAACTATTTCCTGCAATGAATAGATTTCTTCCTAATTTGAATGTTATGTAAAAAACATTTATTTTATACTTGTTTCAACACTTCACAGAAAAAAATCTTCATCCCTTTAGTACTAATTTTGTGCCTAATAAAACTATTTTTTATAACTTCTCTTCTTACAAAATGTTAGGTGCTATGATATATAGCTATATTAAGAAATTATTATCTTGAATGTTAGAATTATGACAGTTACTGAATTTTTTGTAGAAATTGGCAAGATCTAAATTGGTTAGAATTCCATGACAGTATTATTCAATTCACATATAAGTAGCCACACTCTTGGTTGATAGTTTGGAAGCAAATACATGTAAATTCTATGGAAAATTGTTTTCTGATGTACTTTTTCTAAAAGTCATGGGATTAATATCTGACTCTTAAAATTTTGGCTTGATTAAACTGTCTCTTAAAGAAGTTTTGTAGAAATTGAATATTTTTCCCCACATGCAGATGGCACTGACCAGAGCAATACGTTTTCTTGGTGTATTCAAAGGAGTTGACTAGCTGTAAATATGCTAACTACATCTTTAGATTAGCTGTATTTTCCAAACGTACTCAGCCCACATGTGAAAAGGAATATCTAGACAGCTCTCAAGAACCTAGGCTATTCAGAGGGCACGTACTGCATGGAGGACTGGGTGTTATACGCAAACAATGAATCATGGAACACTACATAAAAAAAAAAGAACCTAGGTTATCCAATTACCTATAACAGATTTTACAGAAAAATAAAATGGGCCTTATTTTTAAATGCATCATCATAACAAGTTCCATTTAATTAAGTTTGGGTTGAATTGGATTTAAAGATCAAGAAAGTAATTGAACACTTATGGTATGGGATCCAAGAGGCATAAAGAAAGTTTTTCTTCTCCAAAATACATCCTTTAGCCACACTGTTGCCTGCTGCCACACTCTTCCCTGCTGCATCTCGGAAATTGCACTCCTGGAAATGAATTGCTCTTCATTAAGGATCATATCTCCAGGGGCATACAAGTAAAGGGCAGATATTCCTGAGAAAGTTTACACATTGAGCTATTATTACATAAGTTTATAATATTGATTTCTAACGGTGTGGTTGGCTGAGACAGGGACCCTGAATAAACAACATTCATTAAAATGTTGAAGGATTCGAGTAAGAGAAAAACAAATCTGTAACAACATAATCTGAGACAAAGGCCCAGAGCAAGGAGCTCTGGACAGTCAGGAACCCTTGGAAAGTCAAATCTTTCCAAGATTTGAGGAAAGGAATGGCCTATAATGACAGACAATTGCTGAAAGGTGACAAGGAGATCAATGAACACACACTTTCAGTTAATGTCTTCTGTCAGCTCTAAGTCTTGACATATATACTAAATTCACTTTCTGCCATTCTAATTTCATTATGGTGAATTGTCTTCGAAGAGAGCATGTTTATCCTACAACTTTATGTTTTTCATTTATTTCTGAGTCCTAGGGACTTACACAACTGGTACATGCATTGCTGATCCATCCCTTATGAGTCCATACAACTGCATTTGTATGAATGTGCAATGTCACAGTCTAGTTTGTGATTGAGTGTGACATTGTCCTCTTTTCATAAGTCTTTGGAGTGTTCTCTCCGTATGTTTCTAAAAGCTTGTTTCCCAACTCAAGAATTACACTAGAAATTCACAGGATGACAATATCTCTAAAGTTAAATAATCTCTAGGAATATCTGGCCTCTTTCACATACAACATTGTATTTTTTAAATAATTGACTAGAATGTTGAAGGTAGCAAGATACAATTTAAGAAAGATAATGTTAAGGTGGTATAAATACAGGTTCAAAACAGTAATTGCACAAGAACCTGACTTGGTGACAATTCATTTGAAAGTGACCTGGAACTTTAGTAGACAAGCTTAAGATGAGCCAACAGTATAGCACATTTGCTCCAAAATGGCAAGACTAGGCTGCCTTAATAGAAGTATAGTGTTGCTGTGGACTCAGTAATCCTGCTGCTCTTGGCCTCCCCTTGCTCAGTTTAGAGCATTGTGTTCTGGGTATCTCATTTTAGGTGGTATCCAGAAAGGATTGGTGGATGGTGAGAGGTTAGGAAATCATATTTAAGAGTAATGGTTGAGGGTATTTACATGGTTTAGCCTAGAAAAAAATAATCTTAAACAGAAATATAGATGTCTTTGTATACTAAAATTACTGTCCTATAGAGGGTAACTTAGAGATATAGGAGTAAAAAACATTTACTAATCTATGGTTTTAGTTTGGATTATTGGGGAAATTGACTTTATGATAGCTTTATTCTATGCAGAAATGAATAACAATAAATATTAGAAGCTCAATATGAGCCTGTGTAGAAGGAAATTACTTTTATTAGCAAGAAAAAGTTGGACTTGGTAATACAGTCTGAGATAGTGCTAGAAAGAGTAATAAACAATTCTCTGCAGACTGGAAATATCGTTCAAGTATCTATTCAATTTCCTATCTGTTAGCCAACCAGCATTTTAAATAAACAAAAACCATTGAAGATTTTTATGGGAACTCTAAGATTTTACTTTAAAAAAAAAAAAAGAAGGTGGGGGAGGGCAGAGAAAGAGGGAGAAAGAGAATCTTTCTAGCATGGAGCCCAATGAGGAACTCCATCTCATGACCCTGAGATCATGACCTGAATCAAAATCAAGAGTCAGATGTTTAACTGACTGAGCCACCAGATGCCTCAGAAACTCTAAGATTTTAAAACTAAAAGAGATCCTAGCAATAAGCTGGTTTAATCCTCTTATAAAGAATAGAGACTGAGAAAAATTAAGTGATTTGCGTAGTTCATAATACAAACTACAGGTAGATCAGGAACCAAAATTCTGGCTTACTGCTTCCTAGTTCACTTATCAGGTTGGTTCATTACACTAGCAAAGTAATTATTTAAATGATATTAGGGGCATTGTTTTCTCTTGGCCATATAAAATATTAATTACAGAAATTCTTCATTTATTTTGAAGTCACTTAACAAACCCACCTCAATTATAGGGAGTATCACCAGAAAGTATGCATAAAGGCTTGTATAGCACAAAAATAGAAGTCCTAAAGACTTACATACTAAACATACTAGACTCATTAACTGTATGCATATTGGAAGGTCACTCAGGTCATTTATTCAGATATTGTGTCTATTCTAAGTTACCTAATCCTTCTGAGCCTTTATTTCTTCATCTGTAAAAGAAAAATAATAATGCCTGCTTCTTTCAATTATTTTGAAGATGAAATTAGGTGTCATATGTGAATTGCTTAGCTTTGTGCCTTATACAAAGAAAAGTCCCATAAATGTCAAGCATTATTACTATTCACTAGCCAGGTATTGGAGATGTGACATGATGCTCCTGGCTTCTACAAGAGAACGGGAGTGGACCTTTCCTAAAAGGTCCAGAACCAAGTAAGGGCCTATAACTAGGTTATGGCCAGCTATCACCCATCCAAACAGTGGACAGTGATCCTTGCTCCCATAAGCCAGAAGTGGAAGTAACTTCTAACCTGAACACTAGTCACCCTAAACAAAATAAATATCTACTCATAGAAGAAGGGGAAGAAAGGATCTGAGTCTACCCTAATCCTTACAGCACCCTATCACTTGTTTTCTGAGTAGCTTTTGCATATTTACCAACTGTCCTTCACCTCAAATACATACACACATTTGTAACCCAAAAAATGCTTCACACAAACTCTGTGCCCTCATATTGCTATGGCAGTATACCATATATTAACTCAGGAACAAAATTTGTGCATAATGCATAGGCTATATGTTTTACAGATTTAACCACAACTGAGGCTATAATCTTGCTATGGTGAAATTACAGGGGAATTACATATTGGTCATGGTTTAAGTAAGCTAAGTCATAGAACATAAAACTTGTGCAAATATAACAATAATATTTTGCAAAGTTATAGCTGTGTTTTATATTTTCTAAAGTACTCTTCCAAACATGTCTTTTGATTATTTCCAAAAGCCTTTTTCTCCATATTACTTTTTCAGAAAGTATTCTCTACATGGTTGTAACTGGAACAAGTACTGCCTTGGCATGCCAGAGCAATGGATGGATTCTGGTCTTGGCTCTGCCACCAGTGACCTGGAGCAAGACCCAGCATTCCATCTACTGCATCTGAGCTGAACTATCATATCTTCCTCTATGTCTGACTCAGACTATTCAGTTGTTTGAATTCTTACTGTTTCATTACAAATAGAAGTCATGCCTTTCCCTCAACACCATAATATCAGTCATATAGTATACCTTCTAAGTGAGGCACAGTGACCTCCCCCATCACACCTCTGCATGTCAGCAGCACTGGTTTAGTTTGATCTCTTGCATCAGGCAACTTTAATTTGAATCAGGGCCTGGCCAGCTACTGCCTCTATGACTGCAGGCACATCTGTTAACCACTCTGTGTCTCTGTTTCCTCACCTGTGATATGAAGATAATAATGCCAACCTCGTGATAGCGGTTTTGAGAGTTAATTCTGTACCTGTGAAGCACTTAGCAGAATTCTTGGCACATAACAAAAGATCTCTACATATTATCTCCTATTTTTATTACTGTTATTGGAAATAAATGTGTTTTTTTATTCAATGAGTCATCCAGATGTTCAGTTATGCAACTAATATTTAATAAATATCTGTAAGTCATTCTCCCAAGAACATGCAGTTGTAGAAAAAGTACTGTAGTTTATTTGTTGCAATTCTGACAGTCTATGTGAGAATACAAATTAGGATGTTATATGAAGTTTCAGATCTTAAATCTCTCAAACCCCACTTTAATATTTGAAAACCACTTTTGTATTACCATCTTTTTGTTCTAGTGATTTTTCTAAAATGCAAAATAAGGAAACATTTTTACAAACATTTTAATTTTAATTTAATTTAATTTAATTTTCCAGAATAATTAAAAACAGGTTATTCAAGAACTCTTATAAGCCAAAATGATTCTGATATTAGTTACAGATCGGAGTGATTTGAATGTGCTAAGATCTTAAAGACCAACTGATAATTCTAAGTCATCTAACATCCCTAATCAGGCAAATGCACATACCTAACCACAATGCTTAAAAGTGAACTTAACATTGAGCCGTTTTTAAATTGATCTAGTCATAATTCCCTCCTTCTTGTGTTTACATTTTCCCTGGCATGTCTGTATTTCTGTATTTATTTATTGTCATCTCCTAAGCAAAGAAGGGTAACATTTTTGTTGTTGTTGTTCTCTTTGCTATCCCCAGTGCTTAACCCAGTGCCTGACAATAAGTAGTCAGTAAATATTTGTGAAATTCATCCATTCATCCCCTCAACAAATATTAATTGAGCACCTACTGTGTTCAGCCATCATTCTAATTTCTGGATATACAACAGTGAATGAAACACCTTTTTCTTCCAGTCAGGGAAACAATTTACACAGAAGATAAATAAAAATAATATAGAGTAGGTTAGACAGTGATACATGCTTAAGGGGAAAAATAAAAGAGGAGAAAGGATAGGAAGTATACATGTTGGGTAGAGGGAATAGAAAAGGTCTCACTGAAAAGGTAGCAGTTCAGTAAAGACTAGAAAGAAGTGAGAGAGTGAGCTACCCAAATATCTAGGGAAGGAAATACTTGGGGAAGAGAAACAGATGATGCAAAGACCAATGCAGGATCTTGCCTGACTTTGTCCTACAAAGCAGCAATGAGGCCAGTGCGAATCGGACAGCATGAGCAAGGGAGATAGTGGTATTGTGAGCTGATGGTGAGGGCTGCAGATCTCCTAGGGCGTTGTGGGTCATCGTAAAAATCTTAGATTTTACTCTGAGTAAATTGGGAAAACATTGGAGAGAATATTGGAGAGTTTTCTGAGCAGAAAGTGACATGATCTGATTTATATTTTGAAAGAATCCCTTGATTCTGTATTAGGAGTGCAAGGGCGGGAACAGGGAGACCACCTGATAGCTTAGACTAAGGTGGCAGCAGTGGAGGTGGCAAGAAGTGGTCAGGTGTGGGTGTCTTTGGGAGAGAAAGACAATAAGATTTACTAACAGACTGAATGTAGAATGTGAAAGAAAGAAATATGTAGAAATGTGAAAGAAAGGATGATTTCAGAGCCCAGGGTTCAATCGGCAGAAAGAGTGGCATTGTCATTACCATTCAAGAAGCATTGAGGGGAAAATACGAGTTCTGTTTTGGACACGTTAAGTTTGGGATGTCTAATAGCCATGGAGGTAGAGATGCATTTTTGAGTCTGGAGTTTAGGGGAAAGGTCTAGACTAGAGACATAAATTTGGTGGTGATTAGCCAAGAGACTAGATGAAATCATTAAGAGGTGAGTGTAGACAGAAAAGAGACATATCATTTCTCTAAGTATATGAAAGTCTTTTATTAGTCATGTCAATTTATATGCAGAAAAAGAACATAATGAAAAGGGCTTAAATTAGGGGCTCCTGGGTGGCTCAGTCATTGAGCGTCTGCCTTTGGCTCAGGTCATGATCTCAGGGTCCTGGGATTGAGCCCCACATCGGGCTCCCTGCTTGGCCAGAAACCTGCTTCTCCCTCCCCCTCTCCCACTCCCCCTGCTTGTGTTCCCTCTTTGGCTGTCTCTCTCTGTCAAATAAATAAAATCTTTAAAAAAAGAAAGAAAAGGGCTTAAATTAAAGCAGGGATAATTTCTCTAAATATGAGAAAATATTCCAACTGTTCAGGTAATAAAATACTGGAATGGATTGCAAGAGGTTCCATTTTTGGAGAGCTTTACAAAAAGGTTTGACAGTTATATGTCTTGAATTTCTTAGATTGCTGGTGGTTGGGGGAGCCTTTCTTACCTAGTCAGAGTGTGACTAAAAGAGGCAAAAACAACATAGTTTATTATAATTAAATGTATACCCATAAATATCTACAGATATGTTCATGACCATCAAAAAATGAGTGTATGCTCATCAAAGACTATTTGGAAACCACTTAAAAAAAGTAAAGAGATTTACCTGAACATCACTGTTAAAATCTAGTATATTTATTTTCAAACATTTTTCCTGTGCATTTTGACAAAATTATAACTGTAAGTAGTTTTTTAATGTGATAAATATGTTATTCTTTTTAAACTCCTTTTAAAATTCAAGTACAGGTAATTAACTCAATCTCTTTAATGAATATTTAATATGTACTTCAGTTCTAGAGTGCATCTAGTTAAAGCAAAGAAATGGAGAAAAAGAGCTCAAAGAATAAGAAAGAAAGGAGAGAAAAAAGAAAGAGGAGGAAGCTAAGCAAAGAGGGAGGAAAAAGGAGAAGTGGAGGAAGGAGAAGTGGGGGGGAAACAGAAGAGTTGGGGGAGCATCAGTGGTGAGATGCCAGGGAGAAGGTTGAAAAGAAAGTTTTAGTAATTTATGAGAGAGTTCCTGAACTAATCTCCATTCATCTTGCCTTCCAACACTGTAGCTATAAACAGGAGCAAAATGTGTTGTGTTAAATTTCCACCCTTTGAACTTTACAGTTCTTTATCTGCACTTCAGCATTAAAGTAGTTTAAAATACTCAAATCAATAGGATAACTAAAGCAGCCTGTGAGTGGGTCAGTCTTCTCTGGTTACAAAAGCTAAAGCTAGATCCCTATAGAACAAGAGCCTGTGGCTTCTACTTCTGCCAGAGATATTAATGTGCATGAAAAGCAAAAGGCAAACCAGCTGTTTATTCAATTTTTTCCTGGTCTGTGAATCTTTGATTTTATGTTTTCTTCATCATATTGGTGGTAAGTTAGCTGAATTCGTTTGGAGTCATTAGTGAGGACAGAATCATTCCAACGTAAAAATTCTCTCATGCACTAACAATTTTCCCTGGACGGACTGCCGTTTTACCCAAATCAGCTTTTTAAAAAATGTATGTGATTGTTTGAAAGTATTATACCCTGGAAGATCATTTCTCTCTACCCACCCGAGATTCTGTATTTCTCTTTCTCTACCACTAACTAGTTTTGTGACCTTGGCTTACTTCTTAGGGAAGCTCAAAATAGACTTAGCCCCTAAGTAAGCTCAAAGTGATGAGACTATATTTTGCCAGCAGTGTACAAAAGGAATTTCTCAGTTAATATTCTCAAGATTTTACACTTGTCAAAAGAAATAACAATACAATGCAAGATTATAATTATTTACCATGGGCCTGATGAGCCGTCTCCATAAATTATTACAAGGATGAGTTTGTGAAAGCCTTGAATCAGAGTGGGAAACCACAGGCTTGCATATCTGACCTTTCGTGTGATTTCATTCAGTGACTAGGGTAATACCAGTCGGTGAACAGACAATTTATTCAAGAAGATAAATCCGCTATCCTCCCTAACTCTGGCTGGCTCTCTGATTATATCTGCCAAAATCTCTGTGGACTGCAGGATGTCCAGAGCAGCCCTCTGCCTTTTCTCTCTCCTGCTTCGTGATGTATCTGTGTAGACCTTTTGCTTCTCTTTCGTATTCACTCTACCTACTGCAGCCCCTGCTCCTGTCTTCCTTTGTTTACTTCCTCACCTCCTTCCTTGCATTCTGCTTCCACCCCTTCACTCTCTTTGTGCTCTCCTATCTTCTCCTTGCATAATATGAAGTTAAAATATGGTTTCAAGCATTTCATTGGTTTAGTAGCTCTGTGTTACCACTTCCTTGCACCCTGTTCTCCAGGACTCACCGTTCTTTACAGTTGCCCTACTGCATCCCTGCCTTTTTGCAAACTTTTTGTCTGCTTGAAAATTCTTCACCCTCTATCAAAATCCTCCAACCAATACCCCCTTTGTTCAAATACACTTTTTCCACGAAGCTTTCTTCTCCTGATTCTTCTCTTCTGTCCTTTTCACCTCTTTGGGTGCACCCAGATATATTCACATTCATGCTCCTAATCTCTCCCTTGCTCCTATAAAACTTGTTAGTAACTTTGAGAACTTAGCAAATTATTTCCTATAGAATCATATTAAAGACAAAAGTTATATTATTTATCTTCATAGCCTTTATTACTCAGTGTCACTCTGTGCATTAGAAGTGCTTCATAAATATTGAATTGACTTGCATTCTTAATTTAAATCCCGGGGAACTAGATCAAACTACCTCTTAACTCCATGTGACAGTTCAAATTTTCCATGATTAGTGGCTTCTAACTTTAAAAGTGTTCCCATTTTGAGAAGATATTTACAAATGACATATCAGATAAAGGGCTAGTATCCAAAATCTATGAAGAACTTATCAAACTCAACACCCAAAGAACAAATGATCCAATCAAGAAATGGGCAGAAGACATGAACAGACATTTTTCCTAAGAAGACATCCAAACGGCCAACAGACACACGAAAAAGTGCTCAACATTGCTCGGCATCAGGGAAATCCAAATCAAAACCTCAATGAGATACACCTCACACCAGTCAGAATGGCTAAAATTAACAAGTCAGGAAATGACAGATGTTGGTGGGGATGCGGAGAAAGGGGAACCCTCCTACAGTGTGGGTGGGAATGCAAGCTGGTGCAACCCCTCTGGAAAACAGTATGGAGGTTCCTCAAACAGTTGAAAATAGAGCTACCATATGATCCAGCAATTGCACTACTGGGTATTTACCCCAAAGATACAAATGTAGGGATCCGAAGGGGTATGTGCACCCCAATGTTTATAGCAGCAATGTCCACAATAGCCAAACTGTGGAAAGAGCCAAGATGTCCATAAACAGATGAATGGATAAAGAAGATGTGGTATATATACACAATGGAATATTATGCAGCCATCAAAAGGAATGAAATCTTGCCATTTGCAATGACGTGGATGGAACTGGAGGGTATTATGCTGAGCAAAATAAGTCAATCAGAGAAAGACATGTATCATATGATCTCACTGATATGAGGAATTCTTAATCTCAGGAAACAAACGGAGGGTTGCTGGAGTGGTGGGGGGTGGGAGAGATGGGGTGGCTGGGTGATAGACATTGGGGAGAGTATTGCTATGGTGAGCGCTGTGAATTGTGTAAGACTGTTGAATCACACACCTGTACCTCTGAAACAAATAATACATTATATGTTAAAAAAAAAAAAAGAAGAAGAAGAAGATAGCAGGAAGGGAAAAATGAAGGGGGGGAAATTGAAGGGGGAAACAAACCATGAGAGACTATGGACTCTGAGAAACAAACTGAGGGTTCTAGAGGGAAGGGGGCTGGGGGAATGGGTTAACCTGGTGATGGGTATTAAAGAGGGCATGTACTGAATGGAGCACTTGGTGTTATACACAAACAATGAATCATGGAACACTACATCAAAAACTAATGATGTAATGTATGGTGATTAACATAATAAAATTTAAAAAGTAAAAAAAAAAAGTGTTCCCATTTTTATCAGAGGTCTTCTTTAGTGAAATTGTTGTCAGCCTGCTCCCCCCGTAACATACCAATTACTTCATCTTTATTTTTAAAATAATAAAGTAAATTAATAAAACAGTGATACTTAGAAATATACCATAGTTTTAGTGTATAAAAAATTTAAATAGAAAATAATGTCTTTATTCCAGTAAGTGAAAAATTCAGGAATTTATGTAAAATCATAATGTCGATTGAGATTGAAAATTTTTTGCTTTCAAATATTAGCACTATATGGTTTCCTTTCTAAGTTTGCAGTAAGAATGCCTCCTAATGAGACCTTAAGCCAAACTGGCAGCTTCTGTAAGGACAGCTATCTACTTTTCAGGCTGATTTCACAAATGTGTTGCTCTATTATTGCTTTAACTTATTCTTTCTTTATACGTTGATTCCCAACTTGACTAAAAGATCTTTAGATGCAGAAACCATGTTTGGTAGCCAGCCTTTGGTTTGGCCTATAACGATATCCACCACTTGGTATTCATATCCTTGTGTAGTTCTTCCCACATTTTACTGTATGGTCTGCATGACAAATCAAATGAGGCAAAAGCGATGGTAAATCACACTGCAGCTTCCATTTTGAAGGTGCCCTCTCTCGCTTCCTCTCTTTCTCTCCCTCTCCCTCATCACCCTGTCTGAGGGAGGCCAGTTACCACGTTGTGAGGACACTGAGGAAGCCTATGGGGGCCCTCATAGTGAAGAGGAAGTTTCTGGCTGACAGGCTACTATGAACTGAGGCCTGCCAACTACCATGGGAGAGAGCTCGGAAACAGAGCCTTCAGCCCTAGTCAGGTCTTGAGAAGACTGCAACCCCAACAGACAGCGTAATTCCTGAGAGACTCTAAGCCAGAACCTCTCAGCTCAGCTGCTCTCAGATTCAGGACCCTCTGATCCTGTGATATAACAAATATTGTTTTAAGCTGCTGAATTTTGGGTAATTTGTTATATAGCAATAGACAGCTAATACATCGCTCTCTCACACTCTCTCTCTCTCTCCGTTGCTTAGTACTTTGGGTAACATTTACAGTTGAAACCTATTCAAACAATCTGCTCTAACCCCCTTAAAAAAACAAACAAACAAAAAAAAAAACACAGCTGAGGCCCAGAATAGTTAAGTACTTGCCCAAGGTCATTCAATTAATTCCTGGAAGAAAAGGATTAAAGCCCAGATCCCATAATACCTAATACAGTATTATTTCCATGCCTCTCACTTTCCATTCAATCCAATCTACTCCTAGGTGGTAAATAATATGTATTAATGTTTATACTAAAAGAGAACTACTGGTATGATAAACTAAGACTGATAAATCATAGATAAATTTTTCAGGCCTACTTTTTCTGCCTTTTCTCCAATGGACAATCTAGTTCATTCATAAACTCCTAGAGCAAAAAGTTGATAGCAAAAAGTAAGGGATATTAATTAACATGAGCTAACTTTGTCATTTGTGGGTGGTTGTGGTAAGAAGCTTTGGTATGAAAAGAGGCTAAATTTTCTACTAGAATAAATCTTCCAATTATTAATAAATATTAACCATCCAGGTCATTTTTGTGAATAATGAAAATAACTATTTTTTATTAGTTACTGCTTCTACATTCTTCTTCGAGAGCTCCTTATTACCTATAGAATAAAGTTCATGTTCCCTACAATGGAAAGTAACTTTGCAAGAAATAAGACTTCACTGCAGTCTCATCTCTCCCTACTTCCTACCTTGAAGCCGATACTCCAGAAACACTAATTCCCATAATTCCCATACATACCTCCTGAAACATCACTCAGCTTTTCTCATGTGCTATTTTCCAAGAGGGGATGCCGTTTCTTGACTCCCTTCCCTCTTCCCTACCCACTTCTCTAGTCTGGTTCACTCCCACTAGCTCTTGAAGATATAGTTCAAACATCATGTCCTTTCAGAGTCTTGCTCAGCCTCTCTTAGGTTATGTTACCTGCCCTCCACTAGGTTCCCTCCCTGAACATATTTTTATCACATATTTACCATATTCTATTAAAATTGAATTTTTGGTATTGGTTTCCCAAATAGGCTGAATTTTTTCAAATAGTGGGTCTCTACCTATGCATCTATGTACCCACAGTACATAGCATAACAATATATACTCAATCAATATTGCAATAAATAGTCTTCTAGTTGTTGAAAAGAGCCCTTGCAACTTTGAGAATAAAAATCTTCCAAGATATTTTTAAGATATTGAAAACACCTAAGGTCAGTCAGGTCACAAATAATGTGTATGTCTAGTTTTCAAAGGTACAATATGATTTACACAGAAGCACAAAAAAAATCTTAAAAAAGTAGAATCTTTGCACTAACTCTTCATTTTTGTCCCCCCCTTTTATTCCTCTTTTTTTTTTTTTATTGGGCAAGGTCCTAAAAGGATTAGAAATAAATTGAGAACATAGTAATCATGGACAAAAGAAAGAACCAATTTGCCAGTAAACTATTTCTCTTTCAACCTATCCTTCAGCGGTGCTTGTTGGAACAAACTCTGTGCTGTTTCTTTTTTTTATTTTTGTGTTTGTTCTGTTTGGATTGAGTGGCCTTTAGAGAGGGAAATTATCTGTCTGTACTCCTAAAATTATCTGATTTATTTTCTGATATTAAATGCATATATGTATGTATACTATAATTATGTAGGCACTAGTGAACAGAAGTATAAATATTTTAATAAATATCAAATGTGTTTAAAATACAACCAAATTAAATTTTGCAACATCTTTAGCAATTTGTACACAAAATAAACTGAATGTTTCTATGCCAACTCAGGGGAAGACAGATGGAGATGTTTTGTCAAGGAACGTTGGAGTAGAGTTTTTATTTAATAAGGAAATAAAGCCAAGTACTCATTAGGTCATATTACAGAGAAGAAAATTTCAGCTGTTTATAGTTCTTCATATGCAAATTATCCCACTGCTGGGTTCAAATTCATGTGTGATGTTTTAATAACACCAGTGACAGTATAGTGATCATGTGGTGATAACTAAAACTATGCTTTGGAGTTGCCCCATCTGCAAAATGAACATAACTCTACCAATTTTATAAGTGCTCTGTGAAGATTAAATGAGGTAATATACATAAAGTGTTTAGCACAGTGCCAGGCACATGTTAACATCTTAGTAAGTTTACCTCTTTCGTTGTAGGAGAGAAAATGTTACTTAAAAATGCCTCAGTTTTGCCCCTTTAAAGTCTCTTAGTAACCTGTGTGGGCTCTAAGGAAACTGGAAGGTTTAAATCAGTATTCTGAACATGAACTTTTAACTCTTTAATATTTAATGATGTTAGTCACACAGTGAAGTCACCAGGCTTACTGTTTAATGCCTGTTCTCTATGAGTTAACTGACTATCCAAGAATTTCCAGAAAACACTCCAGTCATTGCACATAGAGGATTTTGCTATGATCATTTCAATTATCAGCTAATTTTTTAACACCAATCTTTCTTAATTAAAATGAACAACACCTAAATAGTCCTATGTATAATTTTAAAACTAGAAGTTGTACATTAGCAAGCTTATCAGGCTGACCAATTTCCTGCAAGTCTTTCCTTTCTTTCTGTGAAATGGACTAGTAGTATAACTGCAAGCTTACAGCAAGAGGTATTCTGAGAATTAATTAGAATGGAATGAAGTGTTCTGCACCAATTTCAATATTGACATACCTATTTTAAAAGAATTAACATCATTTTAGCGATCTACTTATGTTTAGTCACTCAATGAAAATGTTCCTGGTTGTACACTGTGTAATTTTATATAGACTAAATTAGAAGATTCATGACAATAATAAACAAAATTTATTTCTACATAGTACAGTAATTTTAGTAGTAATATTAATGTAAATACCTGATAAACTACTTTATTTATTTATTTATTTATTTGAGAGAGAGAGAGCACAAGCAGGGGGAGTGGCAGAGGGAGAAGGAGAAGCAGGCTCCCCGCTAGGCAGGGAACTCAATGTGGGGCTCAATCCCAGGACTCTGGGATCATGACCCGAGCCAAAGGCAGACGTTTAACCAGCTGAGCCACCCAGGTGCCCCAATACCTGATACAATATTAAATAATACTTTAAAACATCATGAATTTTAGGTCTGAGTACAACTTAATCACAATGATATAGATTTATGCTCATCTTCTTCAGCGATGAATTAGTATTCAATATCTGATCAACTTTAAGCCAGTTAAGAGAAAATCTCCAGACCAAACTTGGCCAGAATCTTTTCAAAGTCGACAGCACCTCCTTATGTCTATTAAACATCCAACATTATTGTATGTATTGTAATGCATTTTGTACAGGGAGTTGAGCACAATTTCTCAGAAACAGAGACACCTTGATAGGCTTATATAAGTGGGAAAACACCTTCCTTCATTGCCTACTTCATGATTTAGAGGAAATAAAGCTATGCACAGCTACTTGACTACTGAGTGCACTGCTTACATAATTGTACCAGGGGATGCAGCTCTAATGGTTATAAAAGTTGAAGAATGTGGCAGGTAACCTCCATAATTTTGTCCTTAAAAGCCAAACGTATGCCTTAAAACTATTGTGTCTCTCACTTTTTAGAAACTGTTATGGGAAAAATATCCTCCATAATGATAATGTAGCTTTTACAGTGAATATTTATGGCCACCTGACTTAAACAGGTTACAATTATGATCAAAGACTGAAAAAGCACTAAAAAGAAAAAGTAGGCAGTTATCCAGAAAAACAATATTACTCCAATTAGCAGGACTTTAATTATGTCTTCAGAGGAGTAAGTCGGAGGGGGAGATGAACCATGAGAGACGATGGACCCTGAAAAACAAACTGAGGGTTCTAGAGGGGAGGGGGGTGGGGGGATGGGTTAGCCTGGTGATGGGTATTAAAGAGGGCACATTCTGCATGGAGCACTGGGTGTTATGCATAAACAATGAATCATGGAACACTACATCAAAAACTAATGATGTAATGTATGGTGATTAACATAACAATAAAAAATTAAAAAAAAATTATGCCTTCAGAAAAGTCACCCTTTGAAGAAAAAATTACCCTTAAAAATTACCCTTTAAAAGAAATAGTCATTTTTAGGGTGCCTGGGTGGCTCAGTTGGTTAAGAGACTGCCTTCGGCTCAGGTCATGATCCCGGAGTCCCGGGATCGAGTCCCACATCGGGCTCCCTGCACAGCAGGGAGTCTGCTTCTCCCTCTGACCCTCTTCCCTCTCATGCTCTCTCTCATTCTCTCTCTCAAATAAATAAATAAAAGCTTAAAAAAAAAGAAATAGTCATTTTTAGTAAACAGAGCAATCAAAGTCTGACAACTGATAAAGGGCAAATGTTCTAATATTTTTAATAGGAAAAAAGGTTACCTTAGTGAGCTTAACATTGATACCTGGCAAGGTATTAAGTCACTTTCCATTTCCCAGCTTTTCAATACTGTCTTACTACCAAGCATCTCTAAAGTGTCTCCTCTGAGGGTAATATATTTGTCCTCTCTCTTTCATACTGCATCCTTCAGATCATTTCCTCCCAGAAAAGACTTCATGCCCATTTCTTCAAGCTGAGTCAGGCAACCCGCTAATTGCTCTGAACTTGCCTCCTCTGACTTATAGTTCACCCTCCACCCCCAACTAATGAGGGTTACTGGAGTGGTGGGGGGTGGGAGGGATGGTGTGGCTGGGTGATAGACATTGGGGAGGGTATGTGCTATGGTGAGCGCTGTGAATTGCCCAAGACTGTTGAATCACAGATCTGTACCTCTGAAACAAATAATGCAATATACATTAAGGAAAAAAAAAAAGAAGATAGCAGGAGGGGAAGAATGAAGGGGAGTAAATCGGAGGGGGAGACGAACCATGAAAGACGATGGACTCTGAAAAACAAACTGAGGGTTCTAGAGGGGAGGGGGGGTGGGGGGATGGGTTAGCCTGGTGATGGGTATTAAAGAGGGCACGTTCTGCATGGAGCACTGGGTGTTATGCACAAACAATGAATCATGGAACACTACATCAAAAACTAATGATGTGTAATGTATGTGATTAACATAACAATAAAAATTTAAAGAAAAAATAAATAAATAAAAATAAAAATGTAGACTGTGGAATTGCTTATTATTGTAGTCCGAGTCTGGGATAGGGAAGATATCAATGAATTTTGTTGAATTAATAAAAGAGTGAAAAAAAAGTCATCAGTCTTTCAAAGTTTTGTATGATGTCTTCATTATTCATGCAAACAAGGGAGCAAATTGTCTACTGCCTGCAGGTGATCTCCCCATGAGAGATGCTGCAATATGAATCAGACCAACCAAGCTTTTATCAGAAGTACAGTTTGAAATACTATAAAACACCAAGATTATCCAAGGATCGGACTACTGGCACTAAAACAGACTGAGAGTGTATTCACCAGCTCCCCACTTCTCCCTAGATCTCTCTCTGTATACATACATATGTCCTCGCCACCCTTTGCACTAGTCACTATGTCCAGCATCAATCTCATAGGTGCTACTAATAAGTAGGCAGACTCCCTATCCAAAAATTATTAGCCCACTGCTTGGTTTTAATAGTATAGCTCATTTAATTCTTAAAGACTTCTTCTCTGTGTCTCCTTGCTCATTTAATTCTTAAAGACTTTTCCTCTTTGTATCTCCTTTTAATGCAGATATTCCTTAAACCAAGATCAACTAATTATCATTTTTTTCTGCATGTAGTTTTTGATATGCAGGAATTAGTTGACAGTCAGATGAAAACAAGAATGGGTGTTGAGGAGGCCATAACTTTTCCAGGATTGGTCCTCACCATGGTGTGTCAGTCATCCTTCTAGTATCACCAGTGCTCCCTGTGCCTGCTTAGATCATTGCCCTCTACAATAAAACTTTTCCACCGACCTCTTGAAATTACCCAGAAAAACATTAAGTCAAATAGGTTCTAGAGGCCAATACTTTCTTTTAGAGAATAAGAGAGAAGAGGAAAATGAGATGTGCCTCTCTTTTATTTCAGCAAACTTTTAATTCTTGTCTGCAATTAAGTTTTCATGATCATTTAGTAATATATTTCCTATCCATGACTAATTTTAGATGTGTAAAAACTTAAGGGAGAAATATATTGAATTACTCAATCCATCTCACTTCTTCCACCTCTTTCATTGGACTTAAGTGCTCCTTCCTCTACCATTAGGAGACAAAAGGAAGAATAAGACATGATGCTTATATTTCTGTAACTTACATTTTTTTTAGTGGCATTGCCAAATGCAAAACAGAAAGAATCCTAAGACAAGGCAAATGTGCTATGTATGGCTGGAAAAGGCAATTCTATTTAACATCTCCAATAAGTGACCTCTTCAAAGTGTACTGAAATTAATTCATTAAATTTGCGGTTCTCCTTTCAGTTTATGCTAAGTTTCAAAATTTTTTTTTTAATTTTTTAAAGATTTTATTTATTTGACAGAGAGAGACACAGTGAGAGAGGGAACACAAGCAGGGGGAGTGGGAGAGGGAGAAGAAGGCTTCCCACTGAGCAGGGAGCCCGATGCGGAGCTCGATCCCTGAGCTGTAGGCAAACGCTTAACAAATGAGCCACCCAGGCGCCTCTAAGTTTCAAATTTCTAAATAGTTTTTGGCCAGTAAATAAAACTTGTTCTTTATTGATATAATTGAAATAACTTCAAACTTTTGCTCAAAAGTAAACGTTTATTGTTTTGGGGCACATAAGTAAGAATTCTTCAATCATGTTCTAATCCTAAAACATTTTTAGGTTAATGCATAGGAAATGCTTTTGGTCAGTTTCTAGGTTGCCTAAATAATCGGTATTGGACATCATTTCAGATTAGGAGAATGGTCCTATAAAGCTGCTCAAAACTCAGAAAAGAACTTCAAGCTAGGCTTAAATCTCATTGCAAATCTCTGGATTTCAGCCCAGCATGCATCTATACCCAAAATACTACCCTAATTGTCCAAAATCATGTTCAGGCTCCTGACTTTGGCAGAGATTCTTGGTTCAAGGTCATTCTTTAAATATTGCTTCAGGTCCATTTTATAGCCTTTTTATTTGGAACCAAAAAAATAAAGGGAAGCTTGGTTTAGTTCTTCACTGCACCATGGAGAGATCCCTAGGCAATAGCTCTCAAATTGCAATTTTTAAAAAAGATTTATTTATTTATTTTAGAGACAGGGGAGAGGGACAGAAGGAGAGGAAGAGAGAGAATCTCAAGCATGGGGCTGGATCTCACGACCCTGAGATCATGACCTGAGCTGAAACCAAGAGTTGGGTGCTCGACCGACTGAGCCACCCAGTCACCCCTCTCAAATTACAGTTTAATGAAATTTAAGTGTTTTATCCAAATCAGAGAGAGAGTTGGGGGGGCGGGAGCAATGTACTCTGTTGTCAAGTTTGGGAAACCATATATAATCTCCTCCTGGAGTTTTGTAATTTACATTAGTATAATTTGGCTCAGAGATTGCCTATTGTGAAACTTGTACACTTTTATTTAACCTAGTATTTCCCAATTAGCCACAGGAACTGTGCCGCAGGAAACACCATTAATATCTCAAGGGACACTAGTGTCCTAAGAAACAAAAGTTTGGAATTGCTGCCTTAAGAAAAATCTACATGCTGAGTTGATTCTGAATTTGTTCCAAAAGCATTTTCTCAATATTATCTACAACAACATCTAAAGTTCAAATAGGCAGATAAATGGAAAGTATTACATGATAATTTTAACGTAAGTGTGGTATTTGAGCATATTGAAATATACCTCATTTGCCCTGTCTCATATTAACCATAAAAAATAAACTCAGTTTGCATATAGTCCTGATAAATAAACAAAGATTATTGCAATTTTAGGTACAAATTTAACTAATAGATTCAAACCTCCTATTTGAGTATCATCTGCAATAATCTATTTTTATTTCAACCTCTCTCTACATTATTTAGTTTGGTTTTGTTTTGATCTCAGAAGTTCTCCCACTATTATCAGTCTATTACATTCCATTGCCCTTATTCTTTAAGTGCATCAAAAAAGTTAATAGAGCCCTTTTTTATGAGGATCCTTTGTGTTTAAATCCACCCTAACTGATGGGAGCAAGATGGGAGAGGAGTAGGAGACCTGGATTTCGTCTGGTCTCAGGAATTCAGCTGGATAGGGATCAAACCATTCTGAATACCTACGAACTCAACAGGAGATCGAAGAAAAGAATAGCAACAACTCTCTGAACAGAAAAGCGACCACTTTCTGGAAGGTAGGATGTGCGGAGAAGTGAATCCGAGGCGATATTCAGGAGGATAGACGGCGGGGGAGGGGCCTCCGCTGGCCGCTTCTGGCAAGCGATAGAGCCGCGGAGCACAAAATCAGAACTTTTAGAAGTCGGCTCTGCGGAGGGATGTCACTCCAGTGGCTAAGCGGGGGTGGAACACTTGCGGGACCGTGTGGTCTCAGGACCCTCGGGGTCACAGAAAGACCGGGGGTGTCTGAGTGCGGCACAGCTCCCAGGTATCAGAGCGGGGAAGCCGGCTGCAGAGACGGAGCCGAGGTGCAGGCTCTCAGCTTGGGGTTGCCATAAATTGTGATCCACGGCCCAGTCGGGCCACTGCTCCTCCAGCAGGGACCCAACAAGGGGCAGATCCGGGGAGACTCCCCTTCCTCCCCTGGGAGGAGCAGCGCGGGAGCACACCGCAGGGATCTGCTGGGTTTGGAGACTCCACACGGGGTCGGGTGGCAGAGATAGAAACGCTCAGTCACAGGCTGGGTGAGCACAGAGTGTGGCCGGAGACCCGGGAGACGGGAGTGACTGACTGCTTTTCTCTGGGGGCGCACTGAGGAGTGACTCCTCCAGGACGGAGATTGGGAGGCCGCCATTTTCACTCTCATCCTCCAAAGCTGTACCAAAAGCTTGCAGGGAACAAAAGCTCCCGAGAGCAAAACTGAGCAGATTACTTAGCCAGAATCGGCAAGGGCGGGGCAATTCTGCCTCCGGCAAAGACATTAGGGAACCACGGCAACAGGCCCCTCCCCCAGAAGATCAGCATGAACAGCCAGCCAAGACCAAGTTTACCGATCAATGAGAATAGCAGAACTCCAGCACTAGGGGAGTACTGCACATAGAATTCATGGCTTTTTTACCATGATTCTTTAAGTCTTTCAGAGTTAATTTTTTTTAAATTTTTCTTTTTCCCTTTTTCAACCAACATCTTATCAATCCCTTTTTTAAAAAAACATTTTTATTTTTCATTTTTAGAGTCATATTCTATCCCTTCATAGTAGTTACCCTTATTTTTGGCATATATATATATGTTGTTCTCTCTTTAAAATTTTGAGATACAGTTTCTTCTAACAGATCAAAACATACCCTAAATCACTAGTGTATGGCTTTGTTCTAGTCTCCTGCCTGATCACATTCTCTCCCCCCCTTTTTTTTCCTTAAATCCTCCTCCTTCTTTTTTCAAACAGCTTCTTATCTTATCAATTCCTTTTATAAAATCTTTTATAATTTTCATCTTTACAATCATATTCCATCCCTTCATCGTATCAACCCTTATTTTGTACATATATGTCTTTCTTTCTTTAAAATTTTCGGAGGCACTTTCTTCTAACAGACCAAAATACACTGAAAATCTTGTGTGTGGCACTGATCTATGCACCAGCCTGATCATATTTGATCATATTCTTTTTTTTGTTGTTGTTGTTGTTGTGTTTTTGTTTGTTTTTATCTTTATCTTTTTCTTTTTTTTTTCTCTTTCTTTTATCTTTCTTTCCCTTTCTTTTCCCCTGATTTCAGGTCTTTTCTGATTTGTTTAGAATATATTTTCTGGGGACGTTGTTACCCTGTTAGCATTTTGTTCTCTCATTCATCTAGTCTCCTCTGGACAAAATGACAAGATGTAAAAAATCACCTCAACAAAAAGAACAAGAGGTAGTACCATCTGCCAGGGACCTACTCAATACAGACATTAGTATGATGTCGGACCTAGAGTTCAGAATCATGATTTTAAAGATACTAGCTGGGTTTGAAAAAAGCATGGAAGTTATTAGCCTTTCTGGAGAAATAAAAGAACTAAAATCTAACCAAATCAAAATCAAAAAGGCTATTAATGAGGTGCTCAAAAATGGGGGTGCTAACTGCTAGGATAAATGAGGCAGAAGAGAGAATCAGCAATCTAGAAGACCAAATGATGGAAAATAAAGAAGCTGAGAAAAAGAGAGATAAACAACTACTGGATCACGAGGGCAGAATTCGAGAGATAAGCAATACCATAAGACGAAACAACATTAGAATAATTGGAATCCCAGAAGAAGAAGAAAGAGAGAGAGGGGCAGAAGGTGTATTGGAGCAAATTATAGCAGAGAACTTCCCTAATGTGGGGAAGGAAACAGGCATCAAAATCCAGGAGGCAAGGAGAACCCCCTCTCAAAATCAATAAAAATCGGTCAACAACCTGACATCTAATAGTAAAACTTACGAGTCTCAGAGACAAAGAGAAAATCCTGAAAGCAGCTCGGGACAAGAGGTCTGTAACCTACAATGCTAGAAACATTAGACTGGCAGCAGACCTATCCACAGAGACCTGGTGGGCAGAAAGGACTGGTATGATATCTTCAGAGCACTCAGTGAAAAAATATGCAGCCAAGAATACTATATCCAGCTAGGCTGTCATTGAAAATAGAAGGAGAGATAAAAAGCTTCCAGGACAAACAAAAACTAAAGGAATTTGCAAACACAAAACCAGCCCTAAAGGAAATATTGAAAGGGGTCCTCTAATAAAAGAGAGAGCCTAAAAGCAGCAAAGACCAGAAAGGAACACAAACAATATACAGTAACAGTCACCTTGCAGGCAATACAATGGCACTAAATTCCTATCTTTCAATAATTACCCTGAATGTAAACGGGCTAAATGCCCCAATCAAAAGACACAGGCTATCAGATTGGATTAAAAAACAAGACCCATCGATATGCTGTCTGCAAGAGACTCATTTTAGACCCAAAGACACCCCCAGATTGAAAGTGAGGGGGTGGAAAACCATTTACCATGCTAATGGACACCAAAAGAAAGCTGGGGTGGCAATCCTTATATCAGACAAGTTAGATTTTAAAACAAAGACTGTAATAAGAGATGAGGAAGGACACTATCTCCTACTTAAAGGGTCTATCCAACAAGATGATCTAACAATTGTAAATATCTATGCCCCTAACATGGGAGCAGCCAATTATATAAGGCAATAACAAAAGGAAAGAAACACATTGACAACAGTACAATAACAGTGGGGGACTTTAACACCCCCCTGACTGAAATGGACAGATCATCTAAGCAAAAGATCAATAAAGAAATAAAGACTTTAAATGACACAGTGGACCAAGTGGACTTCACAGACATATTCAGAACATTCCATCCTAAAGCAATGGAATACACATTCTTCTCTAGTGCCCATGGAACATTCTCCAGAATAGATCACCTCCTAGGTCACAAATTAGGTCTCAATGGTACCAAAAGATTGGGATTATTCCCTGCATATTTTCAGACCACGGTGCTTTGAAACTAGAACTCAATCACAAGAGGAAAGTCATAAAGAACCCAAATACATGGAGGCTGAAGAGCCTCCTACTAAAGAATGAATGGGTCAACCAGGAAATTAAGGAAGAATTAAAAAAATTCATGGAAACCAATGAAATGAAAACACAACTGTTCAAAATCTTTGGGATGCAGCAAAGGCAGTCCTAAGAGGAAAGTATATATAGCAATACAAGCCTTTCTCAAAAACAAGAAAGGTCTCAAATACATAACCTAACCCTACTCTAAAGGAGCTAGAGAAAAAAACAGCAAATAAAGCCTAAACCCAGCAGGAGAAGAGAAATAATAAAGATCAGAGCAGAAATCAATGAAATAAAAACCAAAAGAACAGTAGAAGAGATCAACAAAACTAGGAGCTGGTTCTTTGAAAGAATTAACAAGATTGATAAGCCCCTGGCCAGACTTATGAAAAAGAAAAGAGAAATGACCCAAATCAACAAAATCATGAATGAAAGAGGAGAGATCACAACCAACACCAAAGAAATACAAACAACTATAAGAACATATTATGAGCAACTCTATGCCAGCAAATTAGATAACCTGGAAGAAATGGGTGCATTCCTAGAGATGTATCAACTACCAAAACTGAACCAGGAAGAAATAGAAAACCTGAACAGACCTATAACCACTAAGGAAATTGAAGCAGTCATCAAAAATCTCCCAACAAACAAAAGCCCAGGGCCAGATGGCTTCCCAGGGGAATTCTATCAGACATTTAAAGAAGAATTAATACCTATTCTCCTGAAACTGTTCCAAAAAATAGAAATGGAAGGAAAACTTCCAAATTCATTTTATGAGGCCACCATTACCTTGACCCCAAACCCAGACAAAGATCCCATCAAAAAGGAGAATTACAGACCAATATCCTTGATGAACATGGATGCAAAAATTCTCACCAAAATACTAGCCAATAGGATCCAACAGTACATTAAAAGGATTATTCACCACGACCAAGTGGGATTTATCCCTGGACTGCAAGGCTGGTTCAACATCCGCAAATCAATCAACGTGATACAATACATTAACAAAAGAAAGAACAAGAATCATATGATCCTCTCAATAGATGCAGAAAAAGCATTTGACAAAGTACAGCATCCTTTCTTGATCAAAACTCTACAGAGTATAGGCATAGAGGGTACATACCTCAATATCATAAAAGCCTTCTATGAAAAACCTACAGCGAATATCATCCTCAATGGGGAAAAACTGAGAGCTTTCCCCCTAAGGTCAGGAACGTGGCAGGGATGTCCACTCTCACCACTGCTATTCAACATAGTATTAGAAGTCCTAGCCACAGCAATCAGACAACAAAAAGAAATCAAAGGCATCCAAATCGGCAAAGAGGAAGTCAAACTCTCACTCTTTGCAGATGATATGATCCTGTATGTGGAAAACCCAAAAGACTCCACCCCAAAACTGCTAGAATTCATACAGGAATTCAGTAAAGTGGCAGGATATAAAATCAATGCACAGAAATCAGTGGCATTCCTATACAACAACAACAAGATAGAAGAGAGAGAAATTAAGGAGTCGATCCCATTTACAATTGCACCCAAAACCATAAGATACCTAGGAATAAATCTAACCAAAGAGGCAAAGGATCTATACTCAGAAAACTATAAAATACTCATGAAAGAAATTGAGGAAGACACAAAGAAATGGAAAAACGTTCCATGCTCATGGATTGGAAGAACAGATATTGTGAAGATGTCAATGCTACCTAGAGCAATCTACACATTCAGTGCAATTCCCATCAAAATACCATCCACTTTTTTCCAAGAAATGGAACAAATAATCCTAAAATTTGTATGGAACCAGAAAAGACCCCGAATAGCCAGAGGAATGTTGAAAAGGAAAAGCAAAGCTGGCAGCATCACAATTCCGGACTTCCAGCTCTATTACAAAGCTGTCATCATCAAGACAGTATGGTACTGCCACAAAAACAGACACATAGATCAATGGAACAGAATCGAGAGCCCAGAAATGGACCCTCAACTCTATGGTCAACTGATCTTTGACAAAACAGGAAAGAATGTCCAATGGAAAAAGACAGTCTCTTCAACAAATGGTGTTGGGAAAATTGGACAGCCACATGCAGAAGAATGAAACTGGACCGTTTCCTTACACCACACACAAAAATAGACTCCAAATGGTTGAAAAACCTAAGCGTGAGACAGGAGTCCATCCAAATCCTAAAGGAGAACACAGGCAGCAACCTCTTCAACCACAGCCGCAGCAACTTCTGCCTAGAAACATCGCCAAAGGCAAGGGAAGCCAGGGCAAAAATGAACTATTGGGACTTCATCAAGATAAAAAGCTTTTGCACAGCAAAAGAAACAGTCCACAAAACCAAAAGACAACCGACAGAATGGGAGAAGATATTTGCAAATGACCTATCAGATAAAGGGCTAGTATCCAAAATCTATAAAGAACTTTTCAAACTCAACACCCAAAGAACAAATGATCCAATCATGAAATGGGCAGAAGACATGAACAGACATTTTTCCAAAGAAGACATCCAAACGGCCAACAGACACATGAATAAGTGCTCCACATCGCTCGGCATCAGGGAAATCCAAATCAAAACCTCAATGAGATACCACCTCACACCAGTCAGAATGGCTAAAATTAACAAGTCAGGAAACGACAGATGTTGGCGGGGATGTGGAGAAAGGGGAACCGTCCTGGTGGGAACGCAAGCTGGTGCAACCACTCTGGAAAACAGTATGGAGGTTCCTCAAACAGTTGAAATTAGAGCTACCATTCGATCCAGCAATTGCACTACTGGGTATTTACCCCAAAGATACAAATGTAGGGACCCGAAGGGGTACGTGCACCCCAATGTTTATAGCAGCAATGTCCACAATAGCCAAACTGTGGAAAGAGCCAAGATGTCCATCGACAGATGAATGGATAAAGAAGAGCTGGTATATATACACAATGGAATATTATGCAGCCATCAAAAGGAATGAGATCTTGCCATTTGCAACGACGTGGATGGAACTGGAGGGTGTTATGCTGAGTGAAATAAGTCAATCAGAGAAAGACATGTATCATATGACCTCACTGATATGAGGAATTCTTCATCTCCGGAAACAAACTGAGGGTTGCTGGAGTGGTGGTGGGGTGGGAGGGATGGGGTGGCTGGGTGATAGACATTGGGGAGGGTATGTGCTATGGTGAGTGCTGTGAATTGTGCAAGACTGTTGAATCACAGATCTGTACCTCTGGAACCAAATAATGCAATATATGTTAAAAAAAAAAAAAAAAGAAGAAGATAGCAGGAGGGGAAGAATGAAGGGGGGTAAATCGGAGGGGGAGATGAACCATAAGAGACGATGGACTCTGAAAAACAAACTGAGGGTTCTAGAGAGGCGGGGGTGGGGGGATGGGTTAGCCTGGTGATGGGTATTAAAGAGGGCACGTTCTGCATGGAACACTGGGTGTTATGGACAAACAATGAATCATGGAACACTACATCAAAAACTAATGATGTATGCTGATTAACATAACAATTAAAAAATTTAAAGAGAAAAAAATTTTAAAAATACATCCACCTTAAACTTAAAATGCAAAATCTGGGGTGGAGAGTGCTACTCTTGATCTCAGGGTTGTGAGTTGGAGCCCCAAATTGGGTGTAGAGATGACTTAAAAATAAAATCTTTAAAACAAATATAATGCAAAATCCATTTATTTTTATATAAAGTCCTTTTTTTCCTTTCCTCTCTTGCCTATTTCTTCACCTATTTACAAAGATGTTGCCATCCTATTTATTCTCAGAAGGACACTAGCTAATGCCCTAGCAAATACTCAGGCTCACTCTAGTAGAAGTGATTTCATTCTTCTGCAGGGAAATTGCCTGGATCCCCTCATGTTCCAGGAATGGAACTCTGAACTAGCTCTGAGAATCTCTAGAGCTAGTTCTCCCCCAATATATATCAGATGTTTTCCCTCTGAGAATGATATTATCTGCCTAAATGACAAATTTTACCTGGACATGGATATTAGATCATTCTTTTCTCTGCTTCCGCACCCTAATCCCTTTGTCTTTATATATACTACAAGAACCCTTTTGCGCACCTAAGGTAAATAGGTAAATTTGCTTTGCTAGCAAATTAGGTATGGCTTCTCTACCTAAGTCAGGTGCAGATATAGTCTCAAATGTAGTAGGTATGAATCTTGGTCAAGAAACAGTTAAGTGTTCAGCGACTCTTTTAATTTGGATTTCTGAACCATGTGAAAGGCAGAGGATTTTCATTTTCCAACCTATTTCATGTGTAGAAAGACTGGATATGAACCTGGAGTGCGTTATGCTAAGTGAAATAAGCCAGACACAGATGGACAAATACTACATGATGCCACTTATAGGAGGAATCTAAAATAATCAAACTCATAGAAGCAGAGACTAGAATGGTGGTTACCAGGGGTTGGGTGGGGGAGGGAGAAATAGGGAGGTATTAGTCAAAGGGTACTAAGTTTCAACTATGCAAGGTGAATATGTCCTAGAGATATACTGTGCAGTGTAGGGCCTATAGTTTATACTGTTGTATGGTATATTTAAATATTTGCTGAAAGGATGGATCTTATGTTAAGTGTTCTTATCACAAAATAATAATAATAAATTACAAGGCAGGAGGGAACTTTTGGAACTGATGGATATGTTTATAGCGTAGGTTGTGGTGGTAGTTTCATAGATGTAGAAATTGGTCAATTTGTATACATTAAGTACAGATTTTTGTATGTCAACAAACCTCAATAAAGTGGTTTTTTTTTTTTAAAGAAAGATTGGATATGGTTCAGAAAAGGAAGGCACAATTCTTGCCTTTTCTTCTGTGTGCCATATGTGAAATTAAAATACAGAAAAGTATTGTAATCCAGTAGTGATGCAAAAGAAGTTACTGTACTACCAAAAGTTTTTGATACAGAGAAAGAAAGCAGGGATCCTTAGAAAAGAAAGAAAGCTTTGCTTTAATCCCAAATTTACAAAGAAAACCAACCTCTAGCTTCATATCCTTTTCAGTAATCTGGATAGACCCTCTAGGCTTGTGGTTCCCGCCTCCCCAGGTTTTCAGACTTGAGGTTGTCTCTTTAAATCACTGCCTTGTGAACTCTGTGGGGGTAGCCATAGGAGATGAGACACTAATTTGGGGGCATCTGGGTTCATAGTCATAAGTGGCTCATTTAAGTGTGAAGTAAGCTGGCACTGATGTCTGTACTCCAGGTCCCTTACTGTAGCACCACTTGAAAGTGTCAGAAGAGATTCAGACCTGCCTGACATTGTGAGACTGTGGCACAGGACCTATTCTTCCTTGCAATGAACTCATTTGCCAAAGAAGCCTCCTTACATAGTAGCTACAGAGCTGTCATCACATGCCTTTCCAGGCCAGTTCTCCAAATGTTGGAGCCACTGAGATTTGTCAGAGAGGTCAACTGGACCCAGAAGAACTTCCTCAATGCATAATTCAGAGAGTCATTCCTGATAAACCCATTTCGAAATCCTCCAGGGTATAAGTTAACTATGGAGCCATCTAAGGGCTCGAAAACATTCCTGGAACATGAGGGGATCCAGGCTGAAATAGAACCCTTGGTCCCATTAAATAATGGTTTTTAACATTTCTGCACAGTAAAATCACTAGAAAGTGTTAACGGACACTGATGCCTGAGTCTTCCCCACCTTCTCAGGATTCTGATTTAATTGGACTGTGGTTTCCCAATAATCTAATGTGATCCTCTAATGTGATCCAGTGGTTCTCAGTCTGGGCAGCATTTCAGAATTATCTGAGGAAATTTTTAAATTCCTGGTGCCCAGGCTGCACCTCATATCAATTTAATGAGAGTCTTTGTGGGTGGGACCAGGCATCAGTATTTTTTTTAAAGTTCCCTAGCTGATTACAATATTTAGCCAAGGCTGGGTAATAGGAAAACCTGGAAAAGGGAACCTGGCTGACTGAAAGCTGGCTTCTTGCATTCTCTCCAATTCACTTGGGTCTCTGAATGCTCTAAAACTGTAGGCTAAAGAGTTCTAATACAGCTGAGTCAAAAGGGAAAATACATGTTCAGATGCTCTGGGTTGGTATAGAAAAGAAAGTCATGGTCAGTTCAGATGAGGATTTACAAAATAAATAAGAGATGCACCTGTGGCAATAAATTATGTGTACTTTGTAAGTGCCAGACACTTGTATTAGCCAAAAAAAAAAGAGGAAAACTATACAATGAAAAATAATCTTTATTATTAGAATTCTCAAAGAATAAGTAATATTTCCAAATCGGCTCCCCAGCAATTTATCCATCTTCCATAATTTAAAGCCTTGACAACTTACTTAAGGGAATGTAGGTCACCAGTTCTACAAGATTGCATTTTGTCAGTAATGCTAGGATTTTGGTTCAATTCCATAGATATGTTTCTCATTGTCTCTTTTTTTAAGGTGGGGTTGCCCTGATTTTCTTATTTTTGTTTGGATAATGTGAATTATTATTCTTTTATGTAACTTGCTCAGAACTGTTTGGAGCATAAGCAAGTTTACCATCTCCATATTTAGAGGTGGTATGTATATTTACTAGCTACTAGCAGAGATTATTGCTGAGTAGGATCTTATCCAAAGAATTGTTGACATTTGGGTTGCTGAAGATTTTGTGGCCAAAGTCAAATCCCACAACACTGTGTTTATTTGCTTTTTGCCAATTGTTAGGCCATATCCCGTCACAGTCTAACAATCCAAAAAAGAATATTGCCAAATCATTGGCTAGTTTTCAGAATGGCTAACCCTTTTCTTGCTATGGACCTTACAATGCTTAATTCTAATAAGTGAGGCATGCTTTTGCTTGAGTCAGTGGCTTATCACAATTAAGGATTTCTTCTTAAAAGAAATGGGTGCTATTAACCATGGTTGGGAAGAGCAAAATTTTTTAGTAATTGGATCCCAAAAGCAAGAAAATCGTCTCGAGGGACTGAGTTCTTTGTTCCACATCTGTCTCTCAGGGCAGATGTCAGTTGCCCAGTGCACTGCTGCCATCTCTCACTTGGCACCTCAATTCCCAGCTTAAACAGCAGTGTTATTTCTGTCAGGTGTGGAGTGATTGACTCTGTCTGTTGATGGAGTGCCTGGTCCAAAAGTTATCTAAATTAACCCTCTCGCCCTTCCCCAAGGGCAGAGCTCTGACAACAACAGTGGAAGTGTTGACCATCCATTACCAATCCCTTTAAGATGTTATTAATGCTCTCCTTCTGCAGAGAACATGAATACTTATTTCACTTTAGAAGGGCATGTTAGGCTTTTATTGCCCTTATTATTAGTTCAGGTTACGTTCCGGTTTTGTCACTTGCAAACCTACTATAAGGCCAAATGTGGAGCCACCAGACAGGACAGGCTTTCTTGCCTCCCGGGTGAGAGTAGTATGTAATCTGAGGACCAGTTCTTCAGTAACAGCTTCTCTTCCCTCAGTGTCAGTAATGTGGTCCAGCATCTCCTGGCCTCTCGTGAATTCCTACATTTACATAGTCGGGTCTTACATGTCTATTAGTACAAGTCTTATTTTTGTTGGGTTCCTTGGTGTGCTTTTTCTGCAATTTACTCATTCTAATCTCAATATAAAATATTTCACCATAATTAAGACTGAAGTGAAAACTAATGATGTAATGTATGGTAATTAACACAATAAAACAAAATTAATTTAAAATTAATATTTCAAAAAAGACTGAAGTGAGGTCCTCACAACTCAGGATAGCTTAAGTAATTTTTTAATTCCCTAATGATATGAGACATGAGCTATCATATCCACCTCCCTGCCACTCCCCTTCTCTTCCTCTAGGCCCTCCATCTGTCTACCCCAGCCCAAGTTTCTGGAAACAGAATTATATATACAGATTTTTTACCTCTTCTACTCACTCCAGTCCATTATCTTAGCAATGTCTTATAAGTCACATTTTTATGAAGAAGTTATCCTTCCGTTAGTAAGTAAGCAGTCCTTCAAAACCTATTCATTTCATCAGGTAACTTTCCCCTTCATTCAAAGCAAAGCCGTAAGAATGGAGTGGGGACCTTCTCCTGGTAATGCAGAGAAAACTATGTTTCACACAAGCTAACATCTAACTTTTCATGCAAAATTTTATGATCTAAGATATTTAAATCTATACCATCTTAAAAGACCTCAAAGAAAGGTGTTCAACAACCACTGAACACATTTAAGGCATCAGAATACTGAAAATGAAATGCAGAGTTTGATTCTGATCTGTCAGACTTCCTGAACTCTGCTGCATTTCACTCTAGTAGACAGTCCAATAACCTTTTACTCTCATTTTAAAAATAGGAAGGAAATATCTTTTGTTCATTCATTCAATTAATGATTGAGGAATGTAAATAGTTTTCATATTTATAATTTCAGGTTTTTTGTTCTTCTTTGACTTCTTAAACAAATTTGTTTGAGCACTTTCTTTGTACCTGGATATAGTAGCTTCAACTTCACATGTGTAAATTTGCACATTTTATGTACGGGGCATTCACACTTAAAATCAGTAAGGCTGCCCCATAGATAATAGGAAATGACTACCAGAATTCTCTTCTAAGAAGTTATTCTCCATTTATTTTTCAATGAAGCATTTCCTTTTTATTTTAGGATTTCCTAATAGACAACTGTGAATTAGCTTCTTTTTAACTATGATGAAGCTTGACTGGCTCCTTCCTCAATAGGATAGCAACACACCCTGACAAGGGTTTTAGGGTTTACTTAAAGCATCCCATTGAAAGTTTCTCTTTCCAGGAGAATTCACCACATCAAGAAAGTATACTTATATATACAGCCTATGAAAACCTTATAGAAGTGAAAACTATTTATATAATATATATCCTGTCTTGAAGTACATTGGTATTGTGACATTCTGATTAATGATATAGAATGAATTTCTTTCTTTCTCTCTCTCTCCCTTTCATTTTTACTGTAGAATTACAGTAGAGGAGGAATGGTGTACCAAATTGGCTTTATGGTTACTCAAGGTTAATGCTAAATTGTGTTTCAACTATAAAATAAGTTTGGCATCTTGTGTACACTTACAAACACCTGAGTTTCATGGTTTCAAGAAATTTTAACACAAAATAAAACACATACGTGAATGTGTCCCAATTGTATTTTCCATCCCAAATTATTATACATACTGTTCATTTTCACTGGATTTTACATCTAATTTTTCACTTTTTATTATTTGACAAAAGCATTCAAAAGGAATTAGTTGGCATACAGAAGAATTCTACAGTGCTTAGGTCTGATGACCATATGGCTACAATTTCAAATTAGCTCTGACAGTTCATTTATCCTTGAGATAATATTCACCTATCTCATTCAAAGTATGTGGTATTATATAATGAGTACTTAGATTTGTTCACACTTATGTGATATATTCTATGGATTAGAATAGAATAGACTGTAAGAACTAGAAGGTATATTGGAGATCATCTGTACATATCCCACATCTTGGAGATGAAAAAACTGAGAATTGGAAAGAATTAAAAATTGTTTCAGAATTATTCACAGACAGATATTAGACCTATGTGTCTTAACTTCCACCTGGACTCTGTCTCCTCTACCAGATTCCATTATCCATGATAAATCTCAATAATTTTTAAAAAATTGATTATAATCCAAATTCTGTTGCTCACATAGGAGTGATTATCCACAAAATCTTCCTCCAAAGAGTTATTTCTTTACCTAAACTTTAGTATAATCAGAACAATATTCTAAGACTAACATGATAATTTTATTAATAACAGTAATAATTAAACTATAGTTGTTAATAATCCATTAAGATGGCCTTAGCATTCTATATCAATTATAGTTACAAAGAAGATCCTCTTATTTACATATTGGAAACATAATCCCCCAAATTCCCACTTATTGGTTCATTAATTAGGAAGCCTAAAAACCATTCATTAAACAAGCAACAGAAGTTTCAAGTACTCACTGCAAGCAAAATGTACTGCAAGTACTGAAGCAAATGTTTACACCATCAACCCCATGCCTTCTTTTTCAATTGACTTTAACATACTTAATATTATAAGATGATATAATAATATTGTTCAAGTGCTAGTAATATAAACAAAATTTATTTTCATTCAGGGATTTTAAAGTCTTACTACATATGTTGAGTATTTTACCCCATTAAATTTAAAACTCTTGGAATTGTTTATTAATCATAACTGCTAAATAATAAGTCCAACCCTGCTGATATTTTAACATGAAAAAAAATAACTGAGTTTTGGAGAAAATGTAAGGTACACTAACAGAATCAGGGACATCTCTTCCGACTCACTTTTATTTCCTCCTTCACATTTACATTCCTCTTAAGGTAACATAAAACTATGGCATAGAAGATTTAAAGAAAATGTTAGGAAGAACCTATTTTTTTGTTAGGTAAATAAACAATCTAATACAAACTCATTATGATGTGAACAGATGAGGATACCACAGGTTCCCTTCTATTTTATAACTGTACACAATTGCACAAGTTGCTGAATGCATTTTTGAGCACAGATTGAGTATTTCACACCACAGAAATATTATTTTAAAGAAAATCAAATTACTTTTTGAAATAAATTTTCTGTGCCTCAAACTAATAAGTAGCTTTTGATGAGCATTCACCGAGTACTATTTTAGAGTTCCTAATGAATTTTGCTAGAAGACAGTGAGTCACATTTCAGTGTGAATAATATCATTTACATTTTGCTTAGCTTATAAGCATTTTGAGTTTAGGACATTGGGATTATATTTTCAAATCGGCTCGGGTTATCAGTTCCAACTATAATATCAGTAGACTTGATGTGTTGCAGTAGATGTTTTTGGAAACATAATTCAATGATCCCCATTTAGAGAAATTAAAGGATGATAGTTAATTTTTTTCCAAAAAAAAAAAGGAAACCAAGAAAGCCTGTCACTTGAAAAATGATTCTTTCACAGATTAAGGTTTATACACAGTGCTATAAATGAAGGACATTACTTACTGTAACTGTTCTTCATCTCTTGGGTTCCTTTGACTTTGCCTCGTTTATCAATCCTCAGATACCACTGTGTTCGGCAGAAGAGTCTTCTCACTCTTATATCCCCTCCTTCCATGTAATCATAGCTTCTTGTATGTCGCTCAGGGCTGGAACAGTTCACATTTGTAGCCATTTGCTCTGGAGTCATGTCATTGCAAGCTAAAGCTATAGTGCCCACTAGACAGATAATGTGAAAGCATGATCTGTAGAGCAAAGTTGGCAGGATCCATGTCAGTATCCATTTGCGCATTATAGTGTAGTGCTCCGGGTGTTCATGAATAACATAATGAAAATTAAATCTTGAGTTGATTGTTGCTCCTAGGTCACTGACCTCTTCCTATCTGTGAATTGTAGATTGATTTAAGAAAGAGTAGTTGTCTTTTTCCAAACTGTTATCCTTATCTCTTTAGGTCCTGATAACAATACAGGATTCCTCCTTAAATAACTCGCTGTTGGTGTTTCCTTATAAAAACAGGTTGTAATAAGCTCAGTTGCTGCGACACTGTTTACTACTTGACTTCTGTTTGCAATGAGAGATTCAGAATAGGGAAGGGAGGGGAGGGGAAGATGAAAAATTGTGTGTATAAATCTCAGTGGGTAAATAGTATTATAACAACAGTGCAGTTTGTACTGTGAAGGCACACTTAAAACAGCCTTCACCGAGGATGTCAACATCTTCATCTCCCTCTATGTAGATTTATAGACGTTATGCATTACCAGAGACAAACCAGAATATGACTGAACCATTTATTCCGGTTGCTATTTGGTAAGAAACATTCGCAGTTTAGAGCCATTGATTTAAATTAAGTCCTGAAATCTCTTGTTAACAAAGTACAAATGCTTTCCCTAGATTTGTTTATTGTATGCTTTTATGTTTGTGGTTAATCGGTTATTTTCTCCTGAACTACCCACATTTCTCAAGTTAAATGCCAGTATTGTCTGGAAAACTTCAACCTTATCTTTATGTAAGTTCTACAGGCATAATTACTATAGATAATTACATGGCTCAAAAGTCTGGTAACTGTACTTTTCCCCTCAGCACTAAAACCAGAGAAAGAAGTAAACTACCATTCAGCATTATTTTTAAAGACAAATAATAGTAACTTACTTGTTCTGTTGATAACAGCTGGATACACAAGCATTCCATGTCTGTTGTCTGCCTTGTGCAACTTGAGCCTCTCTACTGTAGCTACAAACTATTTTTCAGCTGAGAAATTCTCCAGCAGAATCATAATTGTTTCCATAAATCAAGAGGCAAGAGGATTTTCTCTCTGTGTGAGCGCGTGTATGCTTGTGTGTGTGTGTGTGTGTGGAGCCTTTTTATTCAGGGCTTTTCGATAAATACCTTTGCTGACCTCATTGGAAGCAATTAAAACTTAACCAGTGAGCTGTTAGTTGAATACAACGGCAAGAATAAAGGAGGCTCATATAGTATTCATTCAATGGTCATGAGAGGGAGCTATGAACATGGTTTATGCCTAAATCTACCAGTGGGTACCTACTTTGTAGAAATAGATCTCTGATTCTGAAGCAGTCAAAAGGGGAAAGGGAATTTTTTACACCATCTTTACAACATCGGAGTTGTATATAAGTTGAAAAATATTCCTTTGAACATATATAAAAGGGACTTTTGCTAGTTAGAAAACCTTTTCCATAGCTTTACGATATGTGCATTTCTACTGTTACTTCTTCGAACTCAGAACTTTAGAACAAAACTAGCCTGTGTTAATTAACTCACCTCTTAGTGTTCTAAAGCACTATGTGGCCAAGTTAAGTGCGTATCTTTTCATACAGAGGTATTTCACCATGGTATATGAGTATAATTTTTAGATTTTATATTTCTAGACTGAAAGTGAAAAGACCTAGTTTCTTATTTGAGCTGAGCCACTAATTACCAGTATGACTTTGGGCAAGTCACTGGGCATTTCTGAGTCTCAGCTACTACACTTGTAAAATTAGTGCATTAGTCTAAATGATTCTATGCTGCCTTGTAGTTTTAAAATTCTGTGACTTTGTCTTGTACTAACTACTAATATAAGGAAGAGGATGTATACTTTTAAAAATTATAATCCTTGAAAATTAAAAATAAAGAAAATGGTTTTACACTGGTTATCAGTGTTTGACTCTTGCCTCAATAAGAACATTAGCACAATAAATAAATGTTTATCTAAGGATGGAATTATAAGAGCTATAGTTAACGTAAATAAGAGAAAGCTATTGTAGTTTCCAACATGAGTTAATTCTCCCCTTTACTTCCTATTCTGGCATTATATATAGTAGTGTTCTAGTGTTTTATTAGATACTTGCTGCAAAATAATTGCATTATAAATCTAAATCAATATTTAGGAATGTTTTTTGAAATTCGCTTTCCTGTGTTAATACCCCCAACACACACACACACACACACACACACACACACACACACACACACACAC